>NC_068360.1:41123290-41423290 GCF_020536995.1 Dreissena polymorpha
ATAAATACAATTCACTACGCATGCACAATTTGCATTCCTGGGTTTTTTTTTTTTGTTTTTTTTTGTTTTTTTTTTAAATTTTTTTTTTTTTTATTCAATATAATACATACAATGTATACATGAATATATACAACATAGTGATTGTACAAAGCAATAAAGTTCAGACATGTTATACAAGATATGCTAATATGTATTTTTTTTAAAGAGAAAAGAAAAAAATAATAGAAGAATTGTTATGATAAATGATGAGTTGTATTAAGTCGGAAGAAAGCATACTGGACTTGTGTGTTTCGTTGTATATTCAAAATGATCTTATAAGATTGAAAAAAAAAAAAAAACATACAAAAATATTTTAGAAAGATAAACTTACATTAGTGTGAAAAGTATATAAGTGGACAAACATCATGAGAATTTAATCCGATTCCATTTTTGTTCAAAGTTTTGTAATGTGTCATTACTGAGGGCTATTTCTTTCTCAATCTGGACTTTAAGTTTGAGACTATAGATAAAACAATTAAAATTTGGTACTTGTTTTTTGAACTTCATGTTAAAGATGAACAATTTCATCATTATAAGAATAAAATTCACAATATTATTACAATCTTTTGATTTCAATGAGTAAATTCCGAAACTTACATTTAAGAAAGATAGTTTAACGTTTAGTTGCTGTTGTTCAAGAAAAGATGTTAATTGATTCCAAATAGGCTGGATGTGTTTGCACTCCCAAAACAGGTGTTCTATAGTTTCGATGTTTTCACTGCAGAAGTCACACAGATTTGAATTAGTTAATTTGCATTTAAAGAGATATTTATTTGTAGCTATAATTCTATGAATGTATTTATATTGAAAATTTCTCAGAGTGCTTTCAATAGTTGCTTTATATGGCATGGTAAATATGTGTTTCCAATTAAGTTCATGTACTCCGAAAAGGACTTGCCATTTATTTTGGGTTTTTGAGTTTTCTGTAGGGTTTTTAATTTGTAGTGTGTAAAATATTTTATTTGTTTTGTTTTTTCTTCCAAGTATATTTTCTACGAATGTTGTTTGAGTACATGGTGTATTATATGTATTGATTTTAGATTTAATATGTATGGGTATGCTTTTGATTAATGTGTAGTACTTCAAAAAATTATTTGAAGGTATTCCGTATATGTAGCATATATCATTAAAAGAGTAGAAATCCTTAATTCTGTAGTCATATAATTGGTCGACATATTTAATGCTTCGTTCAAACCAATCTTTATAGAAAAACGTCTTATTGTTTGAAGTTATGTCTTTATTGTTCCATAGAATAGTTTTGCTGCTTGTTTGGGTTTCTAGGTTATGAGTGACATCACTCCATGCTGATAGAACATCAGACAGAAAAATGTTTTCGTTTGCAATTTCATGTAAGATAGTATTGCTGATGTTACATTCAAAGAGTAAGGAGTCACCATATTTTTTTAGAATTTTCTGATAGAATAATTTCCATTTACTTGTATTGGCATTATCTAGGTATCTTTTAACCCAGCTGCATTTGATTGCATTCAAGAATGAGTCAATGTTCGTTAATTGGATACCTCCATTTTCTACAGATTGAATTAACTGAGTTCGTTTTATTTTATCAGGCTTACCGTCCCATATGAAATTAAATATTGCTGATTTTATATCGTTAATAATATCATTTGGTGGATTTGGGAGGACTGTTAATACATAAATTAATTTAGGAAGTGCAAACGTTTTCAATACTGTGTTTTTTCCGATAAGTGTAAGTTTACGGTGATGCCATGATTTTAAGCAGTTTTTAAAATTCTGTAATTTAGGTAGTATGTTTTTAAGAACTGTATCTTTTTCATTATTTGTGAAAGTAATTCCTAACGTTGTGGCTTCATCGGATGTCCAATTAAATTTCATTTCTTTTTTATATTGGACATTATTTTGTTTTAATTTACCTACTCGTAGCACAGTACATTTACTTTTGTTTAGTTTCAGACCCGATGTCATTCCGTAAAGGGTTAGCGATTCTATTAGGTTATGGAAAGAATCGTAAGTGTCGTTTAAAAAATAAGTTGCATCGTCAGCAAATAGGGACTGTTTGATTTCTTCGTCAGGTTCTAGTGATATGCCTTTTATGTGTTTATTTGATTGGATGTGATGTGATAGATACTCGATGCAGATAATAAATAGCGATGATGAGAGTGGACATCCTTGTCGAACCCCTCGTTCGATGTTAAAACTGTTTGAAAAGAAGCCATTGTTAATGATTAAACTGTTAATATCGGTATAAAATAGTTTGACCCATTGAATGAGACTTTCACCAAAGTTCATATTTTCTAAGCAAGAGAACATAAATGAATGATCAAGCGAATCGAATGCCTTTTCGAGGTCTGCAAAGAAAATTAGACCAGGATTATTTGAATTGTTGAAATAGTTTATGCATTCTTGGATAAGACGAACATTTTCACCAATGTAACGTCCTTTTATGAAACCAGATTGAGATCTTGAAATGATTGCTGGTAATATTTTTTTTATTCTGTTTGCTATACTTTTAGTTGCAATTTTATAATCATTGTTTAGTAAACTAATCGGGCGCCAGTTTGATAAGGATTCTAAGTTTTTTCCAGGTTTTGGAATAAGTGATATAATACCTTGTTTTTGTAGCGTAGTTAAGTTTTCGTTGTTAAATGAATAGTTTAGTGAATTAATTAGATGTGTTTTTATATCATTCCAGAATATTTTATAAAATTCGATTGTGATGCCATCAGATCCTGGGCTTTTGTTATTTTGCATATCTTTTAGGGCTAATCCACATTCATATTCATTAAGCAATCCGTCGCACAGTTGTTTTTCCTCTTCGTTTAAAGCGTGATGTGTATTTTTAAAAAGGGTGTTATTTTCAACATTTTTTCGTTTATAGAGGGTTTCGAAAAATAAACGTTGTTCTTCTAGTATTTGAGTCATGTTTGTTATATCTTTGCCATTGACTACTAATTTGTGTACAGTTTTTTGTTCACTTCTACGTTTTTCAATGTTTGCGAAGTATTTTGTATTTTTTTCATTGTGTTCAACATGCTGTGCACGCGCTCTTAGTATTATTCCATTGAGACGTGTATGATAGATTCCATCTAATATTTGTTTTTTTAATGTTATTTCATTTTCAATGTCGGTGGTATCATTTGTGTTTGTTTGATGCAATTGTTTTTCAAGTGTTTCAATGGTTTTGATGGTTTCAGTTTCAAGTTTGTGTGTTTCTTTTTGTTTAAATGATGTGTATCTAATTGTTGTGTTACGTATATTTCCTTTAATTACTTCCCATAAGGTGTTTGGGTTTGCATCTTTATTATTTTGAACTGTATTTAATATTTCCTGTTTTATTTGTGTTTGATATTGTGTATCCAATAAGATGCTGTTGTTAATTTTAAAGTATCCTGGGCCTCTTTCAGGTTGTATATTATGCAGTTTAAGTTCAACTAGAGAGTGATCAGTCATAAATCCTGGTTTTATGTTACATGTGTCAATAATGTTGCAAAGAGATTCAGATATTAAAAAATAGTCAAGTCTACAAAATATTGTTGGTTTTGTGTTTGAGTGCCAGGTGAATTTGCTTTCGTTTGGGTATACTGTACGCCAGATATCTATCATATTGTAGTTTTCAATTATGTTATTTAAAATATTTCTATTTTTAGAATGAGTATAAAGGTTTCCATTCTTTTTATCTAATAATGGGTTCAGGACAGTATTGAAATCACCACCGATTATAATATTTTTATCTTGGTTATTAATTATAAAAGATTGTAATGTTTCGTAAAATGTGATATCATCTATGTTAGGACCGTAAACGTTAATTAATGTTAGTTGTGTTTCATGTATTTTGATATCTATACTTGCTAGTCTGCCAATTATTATTTCGTTAAAATTATCAACTGTGATCCCTATGTTACTTTTTATCAGAAAGGCAATGCCTTGTTTATTTGTATATTGTCCACTGAGGTAGATGTCCCCGTCCCATTCATCTTTTAAGGTTTGTGTTAAAGTATGTGTCAAGTGACTTTCTTGTAGTAGGCATATATTTTTTTTTTTTTCGTCTAACCATTTGAAGATTTTAATGCGTTTGTCTTTATTGATTAGCCCTTTTACATTCATAGTGCATAATTTAATCATTTAAAGAAAGGGAGGGTGTGTAAATATTATTGTGTGGATTTGTCCAGTAAGTTTCTATTTTAAAACATGTCCAGTAGGTACAAAAACATAGTATCGGTATTCGATCATAATATAGAATATGGTAAATTTTCAGTGGCATATAAAGCAGACAAAATTTTAACAATACACTTATGAAAGATATAAAAGCATGTAAACAGGAATTTAAAACAAGGAACAAAAAGCAAAGAACACAGACAAACATGTCTGCACCACCAAAAATATACACAAAAACCCTGCTCTGCTGCAAAAACAAATAGGACATACAGTATTTAGTATAAATTATGTTTTTATGAAAAGGAAAACAAAATATCTATAACATAATAACATTGTGGATGTTGGAGAATGTATGCTAAAAAGAAATTATGTTCTTATGAAAAGTTTTGGCATATATCTTTCCTGTGTGCAGCTGTAATAATATTAGAATAAATATTGAGGTCTAAAAAAATAATGTTATTCTGGTATGATAATTTTACATTATACCATTTTCAAAAACCGATTATTTACAATGTTATATACCAATATACAAACAAATCAACCTACATATTGGGATATATCTGACCACGTTAACGACTTGAGACAGCAATCAGACAAAATCACAACTGTATTGACAAATTCGCCTAGTGTTGTTTGGTAGGTAGATAACAATGGTGGTGTTATAAAAAACATATTATTTCCCTGACATAATCAAGATTAGTATCTAGACTACTATACATTTATCTTGCAATGCTAAAGAGTACAAAACGTGTGGAGCTTATTTTCCTATAACTAATACATGTCTTACCGGATTTATTAGCTATGCACAATCTTATATGACATGTTTTATCATAACAAAAACAAAAATACTTATAACAACTATATATATATATATTATATATAGATATATATATATATATATATACACATATACTATATATACATACCATATACACAATACACCACACCTGATATAGACAGATATATACACACATATATGTACATACCGATACACAGATACATACATACATACCACATGACATATACATAGACATGATAGATACACATCTATATATACATATATACATACATATATATACACATATACATATATATTCATTCATTCATATATTTATTTATTGAAAAATACACTAATTTCTCTTCTATTGAGTTAATTTACTCTGAAAGTTATAAAGAAACATACATATATACACATATATATATACATTTATATATATTCATTCATTCATATACTTATTTATTGAATAAAACACTAATTTCTCTTATAGTGAGTTAATTTACTTTGAAAGTTAAATCAGTATTAAGTGTTACATTTACGGTACATAATTAAAGAACTCTTAACAGTAGTACATTTGTATGTAAATGCTATGCATATCTGTTGGGGAGATAACTACATCTTAAAACCTAGGATAAGGATACACTTTTTAAAGAGTTGTCTCTCTTTAGCAGTACTAAATTTGATATAGTTCACTATTAAAAGCTAAAAGAGTGGTATTAAAGGTTTTTTATATATTATAGTAAATTCCAATAATATCTTGATTGTGGAGATACAAGTTTCTCGCAATTAGTATTAGTTTACTCTTTAAAGATTAAACCAAAGCATTTACAACACGCTAAACACTAAATATATATATAGATATATATATACACATATATACATATGTATAACACACATAACATATAATAGAGGAGAGAAGAGAGATAGACAAAGGAACAGAGATATAATGAGAGGAGGAGAGATATATAGAGAGAAGAGATAGATACGAGATATGATGACTAAAATAAATACATATACAATATATATATATAGATAAATACACACACATATATAAATAGATATTATACACATAATATTATATATATATATATATATATATATATATATATATATATATATATATATATTATATATATACATATACATATACATATATATATATATATTCTGAGAGTTTACATCATCACTAATGTAGATTAAATGTTGTTTTTTTTATTAGCGATTCTCTATACGGTAATTACATTATTCGTCAAGATTAACGAATACGGTAAAATACAAAAACATAGATTATTATAGGTAGATACATCACAATGCTAAAAAAGCATAGAATACACTGGGACATGATGTAACTGTGCAGGGAAGAAAACACATTTAATTAGCAGGGCAAAAATCCTCAAAAAAGGTCTTACATAGTTTCTACTGGATGTGTTGTATCTACGTCCTCTGTCCAAATCTGAAGTTTTCTATTACATTGTCTATATTGTCATATATGTCGAACTTGACACGCTCTTGTCTCGTGGTTTGTCCGTATACAGATCCATTGAAAAACCATGCACTATCAATGTTATGATGCAATGTTAGTCGGCTTATCAGCCCAGAGTTCAGCTTTGTCACATCATCCGCGATACGGTTGCCCGCTTCCTTCATGGCCTTGCGTTTTTTCATCAGATTTGATTTTACTTGGTTGTTCATCAGCATTCCTGGGTTTACCACGTGACGATGGTGATCAAATTACTTGCGTTATTTATAGTTAACTGGTAGTTACATGGTACCTGTACCCAGTAAAATTTATTACCGAATATACTGAAAATATGAAAACTTAACAACTTTTTTCAAGTAATGTAATATACCAGTCGTGATATTTTAATCAATATAAACTAATAATTGTAAAAAAAATACGGTATTTTAGTACTTTTCTTTGTACGTCAATCGCGGATGACGGTCCCTTTAAAGGATGTCTCATCTAAACAAAAATTCAGTCTATGCGAAAAATGTCCTCCCTGATTATCTTGCGCGTTTTGCACATGTTAATCTTGGACGACACTTTAACAACATGCATTAAATGAAATTATTCTCGGTTTGATAAATACGGTATAGTATGGTTTAATACGTGTTATTTAGAAGAGAGATTATGGTAAAGGTTTAGCGCGTATAATGCACGGGTTTTGTGTGCATGTTTTAGAGCGAAAGAGTTTTTCGTTTTGGGGTATATATTATTTGCACATCTAGTGAGACGCCATTCGAGGGTTGTTTTTGACAGGCAAAGTTATGGAGCAAGAAAACGAAATGGTGATAAAGTAGTTTAGGCGTTCATTTGCGAAATACATAGTATTCGGAAGGAGATTTTCGATGAGAGGACTGATTCTCTGCTAGAAGCGGAATGGTGAGCTGGAACTTCGAACAAAGGTCAGACTTGTTGGTTCTGTTTATTGTAATAACACTGGCAACAACATTCCGATTGAAATTAACACAGGTTGTGTTCCTTGTTAACTTTTATGATAAGTATATTCAATAACATGCTCCATATCTTTATTTGTGCTGTTGTTTTTGTTTAGTTCCAATTATTCAGATACATCAATTGATTTGATTATTGGGTAAAAATGAAACTATTTAAGTTCAAAAAGAGGTCGCAAATGTAATGGTCTGGAAGGATTATATATAGGTAAGGCCACATAGTGTGTCACTCCAGGTTGTTTTGATAGCAGAGTTAGATCACTCTTCCTCATGTTTTACCTTGCTTTATTTTTATTGTTTATAAGATATAACACCTTATATGGTAATACATGTTTTACAAGTTTGTGTATTAGTTCCAAGCGTATAATTCAACAAACGATTAATAACAATTAAATGCCGTTTTCCTTATAATTCAGCTAGATGGTTGTGTGCGATATATGACGTGGTATGATAATGAGCGGATAAAAAATTATGCGAACATATCTTTAAACTATTCAGGTATTCCAATTGTGAATTAAGAATGAAACATCAAAAATCGATACATTACGGAAATATATATTCTATTCATCTATGAAACAGCTATAGAGACTTGTCTTGTAAACTTTTTTCGAAACATGTTTGTGTTTTGCATATATTACATCTCGTTCGCTGGATATTGAATAAACAGTTTATATGTTATTGTTGTATACAATTAAAAAAAAATTGAATTAAAACATTTTGAGTTATTATATTTTTCATAATAATTTAAGACGTTAAGTTTTCCCTGCAAGGTTGGTGTCAATAATGGTGCATGCATATGTGCTAATTAATTTACGATATTTTGGATAAACTGTGGTATAAATTTGGTTTGAAAAGAGCGTTGACAATAAGACTGTTGTTTTAAACGTAGATGAAAGGCATTTATCGGTTTTGTTAAATTTAGTTTCGTCATAGTTAAATGCATTTTTAAAGATTAGGTACTGTAATGATAACAAAAGTAGACCGGATTTATTTGCAATATAAGTCATTTTGTTTTCGTGATAGTTTTTGTTCTTGTTTGGTGGCCTGTTGGCTTGATGTGTAAAGACATTTTGCTTTTATGGTGTTTGGCCGTTTTTTGAATGCCAGTTAACATGTGTAATTTGCTTATCGTTTTGGTGAAAGCCAGTTGACCAGATGTGGATAAACCCAGTTAGCGCGTGTAGTTTGTTAATCAAATTTTTTAAAACGTGCGTTTACATTTACATTTTTGTTTTTATTTAATGTTAAGATTGTACTGTTCGAAGGATATTATATATATTGGAGAGCATTAAATGTATGTTATTAAGGGCCAGATTGGCTTATGTAAATTAACCGGTTGGCTCGGGTTGTCCGTTGACAGTTTGTTGAAAGCAGATTTTTTTCAGATGCGTATAAGCCAGTTTGCTTGCGTGTCAGTTCACAAAAATGTCTCAAAACACATGTTGAAATTGCATTTACACATGTTTGCGAAGTTTATTTTTTCAGAAGCTGGACAGTTCGAAGAATAAATAATGAATAGTGTAACATTATAGTAAGAGGGCAGCTCGAAAGGTATAATTTGTTGGGTTTTTTTTGTTTTTTTTTATTGTGTAATTATGTGTTAGAAAATAATTTGTTAAGATTAATAATGATGATTTTATTGATGATGATGTTATAAATGTTGATGATGATGCTAACGTTATTGATAAGGAGGAGGAATAGTTGACAGTATTTTGTGAATGGATAATTCTACATTAACGAATTTTTAGTGAATGAAATTATTTTAGGTTTGATAAATACCGAATGATGTTGGTCTATACATATTATTTAGAAGAGAAAGTGAGTATGGTTATGGTTTAGCACGTACAAATGAATGAGTTTCTAGGTTTTGCGTTTAATTGAACAAAAACAAGTAACGGTTCAGCAACAGGGATTATTCTCAGATGGTACATGTATTCCTTTTAGAGTCACAGAAATTCAACTTTGCATCAATACCGGTTTTCTTTGAGATTTGTTTGATGGGTTAAAATTCCAAAAATTGACGAGTTTTGCAGCCGACCAAGTACCTATAGCTTTGTATTTGAGTGTGTTAAGCATTTTGTTGTTTTCAAATTAGTAAATCAAAATTAATACGGTGTTCTAGTATATCAATTGAGCTTATGCTATTGCCATGGAAATTTGAGCCAGGGTTCGATCAGTAGCTTAAAGTTTGTCTGTGTTGGTGAATTGAACCTTAAAAAAAATGTCAAGTCGGTAGTTTTAATTTTAAGAGCAGAACATACGTATTGATTGTGAGAACATTAGTAAAATGTGTTTGGTATTTGTGCATGTCTCTTGTGGTCATTGGATTAAGTTGTTTAAGGCCAATTGGCCTGATTTTGAAAGCCAGTTAGCTTGTATGGTCAGTTGACCGTTTTTAAAGCCAGTCTATATGGTGTGTGAAAGCCTGTTGGCTTGTGTTGTCAGGTTACCGAACTTTCTTGGAACGAAAGTCTCATAGAATTTACAATATTTGCAAAATTGTTGTTTGCAATGCAGTAACTGGACAGTTCGAATAGTATATTAAGTATTGAAGAACATAAAGGTATGGTTTATGTAGTATGTTATTATTATTACTAGGATTATTATGATGTATTTTATTTGGGTGCATTCGGAGAATTGCAAAGCCGGTAGTTAAAAAGGAGCCTATTACATCAGATATATTAACGAAATTTTATCACACTTTTGTTTCTGAGAGCGATTGTTCTTCTGGGTATTTAAGAGGCGTTACAATCTTTTTCTTATTTTATGCTGGTTTTTTAGGATAAGTAAAATTTTGTCTGTTAAAAGATCAGATGTTGTATTTTTAGATACGCATTGTGATATTAAAGTTGAAAAGTCAAAAACGGACATTTTAAGAGAGGGTAATACTGTTCTGATTGCAAAAACTAATACAGACACATGTCCTGTGAAATTGTTTGAAAAGTATTTGTGTGTTGCAGATATTGCATGTTCATCTACTGATTATGTGTTTAGACCAGTTTATTTGTAAAATGTTAAACACTGTTTCAAATTGATTTCTAATAATAAGCATATAAGTTATTCTAGTATAAATGATAGTTTTTAGAAGAAGTTAAGTCTATTGGGTTATGTTTCTTCTAAATATGGACTTCATTCTTTTCGTGCTGGTGGAGCATCTATGAGTGCCAATAATAAGACTGTGGATAGACTTTGGCAAAGACATGGTAGATGAAAAAGTGTTTCCACTAAGGACGGATATGTTAAAGGTTCTTTGAAAGACAGATTATCGGTGTCGCTAAATTTAGATTTGTGAAAAGTCATTATTAATGTATGTGTGATTTGAAATGTATGATGTGTTGTTCGTAGCACATTTAAAGACACTATAATATATTATTATATAAATGGTTTAGAAATGCTTTTGAGTATTATTAAGTTCTGTGTTTGTGTTGTGTGTGGGTGGTCATTGGACCAATTTGTTTACGGCCATTTGGCCTGATTTGGTAAGCCAGTTGGCTTGTATGGTCAGTTGACCGTTTTTAAAGCAAGTTAGTCTGATGTGTGAAAGCCGGTTGGCTTTTGTTAGTTGAACTTATTTTCTTAAAAAGCATGTTCACATGGAATTAACAATCTTTGCAAGTTTATTTTTTGCAGTGCAGTAACTGGACAGTACGAATGGTATATTAAGTATTGGAGAACATAAAGGTATGGTTTATGTAGTATGTTATTATTATTATAAGGATTATGATTATGATATTTTTTATTTCCGTTTAAATGTTTTTCATTAATTTTGTAAATATTGTTTTATTATATCTGTTTAATTCTCTTGTGCATTATTCGATTGGTCATTTGACCGTTTGTGAAGGCCAGAGTGTGCCTGATGTTGATTAACCGTTTGGCTTGTGTGGTCATTTGACCGTTTGTGAAGGCCAGAGTGTGCCTGATGTTGATTAGCCGTTTGGCTTGTGTGGTCATTTGACCGTTTGTGAAGGCCAGAGTGTGCCTGATGTTGATAAGCCAGTTGGCTTGTGTGGTCAGTTGACCGTTGTTGAAGGCCATAGTGTGCCTATTTTGATGGAATTAGTTTTATTGCTTTTACAAATGTTTATACTTGTATCTTTTCAGTTAAAACACAGTTCGAGAGGTATATAACGTGGTGGAGAATATTTAGGTATTCATTTTTTGTTTTATATTATTTGTATTCTCTCTTTGTTTTATTCGAAAGTCCTGTCAAATACAAGCACTCACTCCTATTTTGTCTTTGGTTTATTATTTGTTTGATAATGATAATGATGATGATATGGGTTATAAAGATGATGAGATTTTAATAGTATTTTGAGAATAAAGAATAATAAATTTACTCATAACTATGAGTAAGTCCCGTTTATTTCAAAAGGAGACTCATATGGTAGGTTCAGATCACGTGATCAAATATGTTTATGTTAGAAAGCGTTTAGTGCGAATCGAATACATAGCCGACTGTATGCATTCCACGAAACGTGTTGTAATCTAGAAAATCCATTCACAACTTGGCCGTTGTTCGTTCACTAGTATTGATTTATGGCGTTCTGTAAGTACTTTAAATAATTTGTGGTGTGGCTTTAAGAAGTACTACAGACAAAAACATA
This sequence comes from Dreissena polymorpha, assembly GCF_020536995.1. Lineage (NCBI taxonomy): Eukaryota > Metazoa > Mollusca > Bivalvia > Myida > Dreissenidae > Dreissena > Dreissena polymorpha. The sequence continues at coordinate 41,135,300 of NC_068360.1, forward strand.
TCTGAGAATTTATATACAGCAATACATGTTCTGGGCATTGTATGGTAGGTCGTGTTATCCGCTGCACTTGCAAACACACATTTACGGATGTCCGTACATCATATTATTTTACCTCCACAACGAAGAGGGAGTCTGCTTTAAATTAAAACAAAAGTATAAGTATGCCAATATATCATATTATTCAACGTCCACATATAAGTAACGAAGATGATGTCTAACGCTGATTATATGTCTGTCCGTCTGCCTGTACACATAAATCTGTCCGTCAATGTACTCCTTAACTTTTTCTTGGTCAGCATTTAAAATTGCATGCAATTAATGAATTATGACTATGATACGAGATTGTATTCGAGGCGTTCGAAGTGCCATGTTATTTGTTGGATTCGTAAAATATCACATATGCAACGTATCACTATAAACTGATTACCAATTGTTCGGCAATAAATGAATGACTGTTCTGTGTAAATAGGAATTTGTTATCATTCAAATTTACTCATTATAATAGAAACGTCCCCGAACTTATGCGACAACTCTAGTATATGCAAATTATCATATTTTCGTAAAATAATTGCTCTATTTTCACTAACAGCTTTTATTTCATGATTATCACAACTTGTGACACGCTACGGTGTGTGATGTCGTGTGTCATTCGACAGTACTGTGACAATCTATAGATTGACTAGAAGACGAATCTCTATCATATGCGACATAATCTTCAGCTGAGATAAGAAGTATTGCATTGTTGCATTATCATCTAAAATAGAAAGTAAAACGATGCTGAACACTATTGATGTGTTCTATTTTATTTTTATTTTTGTGAGCATGTTTATTTCGTCAGTTGCATTACACGTTAAAGGGATCTTTTCACGCTTTGGTAAATTGACAAAATTGAAAAAAGTTGTTTCAGATTCGCAAATTTTCGTTTTAGTTATGATATTTGTGAGGAAACAGTTATACTGAACATTTACCATGGTCTAATATAGCCATTATATGCATCTTTTGACGATTTTAAAACCTAAAAATTATAAAGCGTTGCAACGCGAAACGATTGAATAATTTGGAGAGTTCTGTTTTTGTCGTTAAATTTTGTGAAACTACGAAGATAGCTTATATAAGGTATAAAATACGCCTCATATGTGTAATCAGCGGAATAGCTCAGTTGGCTAAAGCGTTTTTACTTCAGGACTCTGGCAGGACTCCAGGGGTCACTGGTTCGAAACCTGGTCCGGGCAATGTTCTTTTCCTTTTTTTAATTTTATTCTTGATTTTTTACTGGAGCTTTTACGATCCAATGTTTACATTTATCGATAAAAAGCATTTAATGAATAAGTTAAAAAATGCCAAATTCTGTGAAAAGGCCCCTTTAAACCAAAACACGGAATAAGCGTTTACATAGAAAACAAATGATACCATTCGCGATATTTGTTCATTTGGGAAGTCGACGTTAATGTGAAAAAATATGTACATGTACAGTTATCAAATTATAAAACGGTATATAATACATAGCTTGTAAAATGAAGTAATTATCGGTCTTGATAACAACAGTATATTGGGACCGTATTACTCAACCATATACGAAATATTTTTAAGCAGTCAATAAACCATCCAATGTGTTTGCTCTATGTTGTGGCTTTTCCAATAATACAATATGGATAAATAAAATATAGCGTACATATAAAATATCTATACATTAATTGTAAATAATTTAACACAACAAAACATACGCACTAAAACGCTGGAATACAAACACCATATGCCATAATAAAAATGCAGGTGAAAATGCCAGAAACAACTTCAGTTAAATTTTATAAAATTATATATATTTATAGTCGTCAGCTTTAATTGTTTTTCTACATGAACATGAACTTCTTTAGAAATTTACATATCGTCAAGGTATTGTCAACTGTTATTTGGTAAAATTTAATGGAATCAATCATTCATGTGTAGCCCCTGGAACTTTAACCATGAACTAACAACAATCGTAACTAATGGACGGATGAAAGTTGCGGTAGTGTTGCATTCAATTAAGCCTTGTTCTGAGAAAACTGGGCCTAATGCATGTGCGTAAAGTGTCATCCCAGATTAGCCTGTGCAGTCCGCATAGCCTAATTAGGGACGAAACTTTCTGCTTATATGACATTTTTCGTTTAAATGAAGGCTCTTCTTATCAAAAATCTAATTAATGCGGAAAGTGTCGACACTTTACGCACATGCATTATGCCCAGTTTTCTCAGAACGCGACTGAATTATACAGCTCGAGACAACCTGTTTTAGTTTTTTTCACGTGAACATGCAACATGTCCAAGTCTGAAATATCTGGAGTCAAATGATCATGATCATCATTAATGCTTGTTAAAAGTTCACTGTAGTTATACACTAGTAATACAAGTTGTAAGAGTTCATAAAAGTAATTGATGAGTCTTCACATTTCTTCAATCAGTGGGAGTTCTTGACCTGCGCATGCTCATCGCGTTCTTGAGGTCTGGCTTTAAAAAGTCCTGAAATAAAAATAACACAATAATATATTAATATTTTGCCACACAAAGTTTTAAAATTCCCAAACACACAAACAAAGCACACATTGTCTTTTTATTTCAACATTTACGGAAAGCTAACTGCATGACATTATATTAAGAATCTATTTTGACGCGCAGCGTATTAAGGCTTATTTTGTGGAATGGTAATATACGGTTAATAAGTATGACATTCAATTAACTGATTGTAATAATCAACTGTCCATATTGGACCAGTTACAATTTTTCAATCAAAAGACTTAGTTACTGTAGTCGAATTATGATATTGTTTACGTTTTTATTTCAACTGTACAAACAATATTTAAAAGAACACGATTGTTAAATCCAAATTACAAGAGCAGCGCCCTAAGAAAACCGAGTTAAATGGTTTTTCGTTTAAAGCATCGTCCCAAATTAGCCTGTGCTGTCAGCGCAGACTTATCAGGGACGACAGTTATCGCTTAGGCCGGATTTTTTTTTAGAAGAGCCTTGCTTTAAACGAATTAGTCGATAAGATAGTGATCTAGTTTGCCTGTGGGGACTTATCGCTTCTCACGTGCATTAAGACCCGTTTTCCCAGAGCTCGGCTCAATTATAGATAATCATAAATATCCTTAGACAAACAAACTTAAAACTATGTTTCTTGGAAAGGTGAATTAAGGAACCTAAAAGAGTTATCGTATTCAAGTACATGCATACGAGTATTACAGCAAATAGTTACCAACAATAACTTCAACATTATTTAACACTAAAGCTACACAGTTGTATTTATACCGTTATAAAAATGCATTTTTTTCGTTTGTTGTTGTTTGTGTTGTTGTGTTGTTGTTTTTGTCCTGATGGTATAGTTATTATGTTTATGATTGCGATTGTCTAATCGTTAATGCAAATGCGATGTCCGTTCCAAGAGTATATTGGATATAATGCATATGTAATTGAATATTTTATATATGTATTACCGTATTTTAGGTAATAACTAATTTAGATGTAAATCTCCTTGATTTGTGTAGTTATATTTTAGAAGGTATCGCTGTAATGCTGAGATATGAGGTACATCTGTGGTGTATGTTCTTGGGTGAAGTGGGTATAGCTATAACATCTAGTATAAGAGAAGAAATTTGAAATCTGCAGTCCGCAACACATAGTCAATGCATCTTAACATGATCATTCGTTCTAATGACACTATTGCCATGTAGACTTATTTTGTAGAAATGAATCTTAAAATTATGATGCCATTCATTAAAGTCAGTAAATATGTCAGCCTCGATCTGGTAAAACGGGATTTCTTGCATTTGAGTCCAGTGTAGCCCCAAATAAGCCTGTGCAGTCCGCACTTGCTAATCAAGGAAGACACTTTCCGCTTTTATTGAACGATAGTTCAAAGAAGTCTCCTCTTAAAACCCAGGTTTAGGCTGAAAGTGTAGTACCTGATTAGCCTGGGCGGTCTTCACAAGCTAATCTGGGACGACACTTTACGCACATGCATTAAGCCCGGTTTTCACAGAGCGCGTTTCAAATTTATAGTGGCATTCAAACTGATGGCCTTTAAGATTCATTGATTGCTTTGGATGGACTGGGACAAAAGTTACTAACACACAGTTGTATTAGGGCTCGTGGTTATGTTAGATCGTAAGCAAGCACTCATAAATGTGAGGTTATTGTTATTGACTTATGCATAAGACGGCAATACTACACGCATATGACTAGTAAATCGTATTTTATGCGTTGTAAAACCGTTGTTCAATAAATAGGGTTTGTGTTAATCTGTAAAGAGCATTTTATTCATAATTTAATTTTTCTGGAATGCCTTAACAACAAAACATGTTCAGACGATGTCCGTTATTCATAACAGTTAAGGCATTTCATCACACTAAGGGTGGGGTTTCGGGACAGGGACTCGTGTGGGGGAATCTTCAATACCGTCTAGTAGTCTACGTTCCTCATAACAGCACCAAATTGGTCCGAGATCTACCGAGCTTTAACAAAATACGAATATTTAAACATATATTCAAAATAACTGATGGTAAATAACTCTGTCAAAATTGAGACAAAGAACTTGACACGTTTTCTAACATTTTCACACATTTGACTCATATATCATGACCAAAACATCATCACCAACTTTCATTGTTTCCAATTCAAACTTTTTCAAATTAAGACTGAACAACATTTTCCTCGGCGCCTCTCACCCCTCCACCTTCTGCACGATTTCCTATAAGACTACCTGTTTTTAAACGGCCGTATAAAACGAAATGTAGTTTATGCCTTCAGAATGCATTCCTCAATAAAGAGTTTCAAATAAAACACATGCAGTTCAGCGATTCGTTTCCTTGTAACCTAATCTTAGCCCCGAATAAAATGGAAATTTCATGAAAATAAGTTTTAGTTGAACACTTATCAACAATAACAAATCAATCGGCGTGTTAATAAAGCTCTTAAGCGAAGTCAAAGCTCGCAGCTACATGTTAATCGACACACACATATAAATGAGTCGTGTTTTGAGAGAACTGGGCATAATGCACATGCGTAAAGTGCCGTCCCAGATTAGCCTGTGCAGTCCACACAGGCCTCTCATGGACGACAATTTCCGGTTTTATGACATTTTTCGTTTAAATGAAGTCTCTTTTTAGCAAAAATCCAATTCAGGCGAAAAGTGTCGTCCCTGATTAGCCTGTGCGAACTGCACAGGCTAATCTGGGACGACACTTTACGCACATGCATTATGCCCAGTTTTCTCAGAACGCGACACACATATATAATTGATAACTTCTATGTCAACAGCACGCAGCACATAGGCATTACATAATTGCACCACAACTTGATATAGCAGCTGTTATATCGTGTTTTGTGATCGTATCTTTAAGCTTTATGATCCGCGTTTTTGGAAAACTGGGTTTAATGCATGTGCGCAAAGTGTCATCCCAGATAAGCCTGTGCAGTCAGCACAGGCTGATCATGGACGAAACTTGACGCTTTTATTCATTTATTCGTTTAAAGGAGGTCTCCATCAAACTACAATCCAGTCTAAGCAGAAAGTATTGTCCCTGATTAGCCTGTGCGGACTGTACAGGCTTATCTGGGACGACACTTTACGCTCACTCGTTAAGCGCAGTTTTCTCAGAACGCGGTTCATTTGTACCTGACTGACTGAAGTCGTTTTCAATTGACCCTGCAGCCAATTTTGAAACGAGATACACATTATAAGGAAATGTACAGCTTTAACATACATGATATAGAGGATACTTGTTGGATTTTGTTGAATATCGATTTTAATTCAAGAGTGATCAAAGAAATAATATTAACACGAGTGACGCAGCCACGATCGAAAATAAATTTTTTATATGATCACTCGTGAATAAAAAATCGATATTCCAACAAATCCAACAAGTATTCGTTTTATTTTATGCTTAGAAATGATTGAGTTTGTATTTTTTCTGAAAAAAATGACGTCGTTACGTCATAAAAACGACGTCATTAAACAGTTTATCAGACGGGGGGGGAGTGAATCAGTTTTAATTAACTGATATTTCTCTATAAACCACCGGAAGTCATAAAACACAGGATTTTATTAACAATAAATCCTGTGATATGGAGGCATCGTTCATTCTCTTCTTCAATTTGAAACTGAAAATCGCCGGATTACCAAACACGATTTGCAAATAATGGAGCCGAGCTCAAGGAAAACCTGGCTTTACGCATCTGGCTTAAGTGTCGTCCCAGATTAACACGTGCAGCCCAAACAGGCTAATCTGGGAGATACTTTCCGCTTTTGTGGAAGTTTTCGTTAAAAATAAGTCTATTCTAAACGAAAATCCAGTCTAGACGGAAAATGTTCTCCCCGATTAGCCTGTGCCGACGCAAATGCATTAAGCCCGGTTTTCACAGATCGCGGCTCCATTGTATTAATCCAGCGAGGCAATACGAAAGTAAATAAAAAACAATGGGAACGAAAATACTGAGTTTTGATATTAAAATAGTCCCATTGAAACATTACATGTGAAAATAAAATTAATAGATAAAGCGCGTGAATCCCTGAAATGAATTTGTATCAATCTTAAAAAATTACGTAACTATATTATGGCTGTGGTTTCCAGTTACGACAACTCTGCCAGAGAAGCGATCAATCCATATGAGTTATCATTCATGTATAGCACATTAAGCCGTTATGCAGACTTTAAATGAAAAGATCTTCACTATCCATGACATACGAAGGGTTATTTAATGTACACTTGAGACGGAACATACTTTCAAACAACGAATACTGCATGACAATACATTTTTCACAAACGGCTACATTTGATACAATAATTCATCTCTATTGGTCGTTTTCGACTCGGGTACTACTTTAAAGTACCAAGTGTTCTCTTGAGTAAACTAGAATGTAGAAAATACGCTTAAATGCACCCGGCAAAACTCCGGGGTACTTCATAGTATATTTACCGTACCTTGGGTACTTTGTAGTATAATTAAGAGTGCCCGGCGTACTGTTAAGTATTAGCTGAGCCGACTATCACCAACCGAGCCATACTTGATAATGTCAAACACAAACAAAAAACGAACGTGCACACGTACCGGTCCGTGAAAGGTCATGAGACGTGGTCTCGGCTGCACCTCAAAGCGCGTCTCCAGGTTAGAGGAGTCTCCGCGGGAGCGCTCCACCCAGCTGCGCAGACCCTCCTCAATCTCGTTAATCACGCGCTGGCTGCTCTCCACGGATGGGAGGCGACCTTGACCTCGATCTTTAGGGTTAATGTTCAACAATTTTAGCATGTTAGCCATTTGAAGCGCTTCCTTAGAGTCATATTTCTCCGTTTCCTCGTACGTCTGCGTCCTTAGGCCGCGTTTTTCTTCCAGTTCCCGTCGTTTCGTCCGCCGTAGCTCTTCCACAGCATTATCGTCTTGTAAGAGAAATATCAGATATTTTAAGAACGGCGTTCCTATGGCCTGATGCAGCGTGTCGCAGCGGTGAATGTAGAGGTATATCCGCATGGTAAGACGCTCCCGCAAGTTGGCTAGGGTTTTCTGCGCGAACTTCTTGTTAAAGAGACGATCGTAGTTATTTTTAGACAGCACGAGGATCTCGGACTCCCGAGTGATCATGGCGTTGTCCAGTGAGTTGGGTAGTCCCAGAACCACGGATGTAGCGCCTGGAAGTGACGTCATTGCACACTAGTTACATGGCACTAATAATCACATGAGCCTTGTTTTGGGTAAACTGGGCTTAATGGATGTGCTTAAAGTGTCATCCCAGATAAGCCTTGCAGTTCGCACAGGCTAATCATGGACAACACTTTCCAGTCCAAGCGAAGAGTGTCGTCAATGATTAGCCTGTGCGAACTGCACAGGATAATCAGGGATTGCACTTCACGCACATGCATTAAGACCAGTTTTTCAAAGAAGACGGCTCATATGAAAAATGTAAGAGTAACGCTTAATTTTCTAAAAAAAAACACTTTTTGGTGTAAATGTTCAGTTATATACAAGTTCGTTCAGTTCATAATTTTCCCGCAACTTGAAATGGGAATGTGCAAAAATGCAAACACTAACGCTTAAAATTATATTAATCTTCTGCCAACGTTTACAATAAACTAAAGTTAATGTTATTTTAATGTATGACCATTTGGCTACATATATTCTGTAACAAATATTGGATACCCTTAACACTTTCAGTTAATATACTTTGTTTGGCGTATATCGAGTTAAATAAACAGATGCAAATGTTTACATCTGTCGGAAGCATCAATTGTTTTCCATGAAAAAGATAAATTGTGTTTTCAAGAAATAAGATTATATATTTTAGTCACGTTTTGAGAAAACTGGGCATAATGCATGTGCGTAAAGCGTCGTCCCAGATTAGCCTGTGCAGTTCGCACAGGCTAATCAGGGACGACACTTTCCGCTTAAACTAGATTTTCGGTAAAAAGGGACTTCTTTTAAACGAAAAATACCATTAAAGCGGAAAGTGTCGCCCCTGATTAGCCTGTGCGGACTGCACAGGCTAATCTGGGACGAAACTTTACGCACATGCATTATTCCAAGTTTTCTCAGAACGTGACTCATTTTAGTCATGCAATCACAATCATGAATCTAACATATAGATTAGGTCGCCATTGGATCAATTGATATGATGTCTGTTTTTCGACCCGTATGTCCCGGTTCTATGCACCTACTAGGGCGTTCTCAGGAATATTCCAATGACCCCCCCCCCCCCCCCCCCCACCCCCCTATTACTGGTTCTATCCAGAAAACGGACTCTAACATGTCAATATTAACCTTAGGCTTTCGCTGTAATCGATATTTAAAAATTGTTCACAATAGAACCAATAAAAAGAGATCTAACTATCTCTGTTTTGCCATAAAATAGTAAAATCGTGTACCTAAGACATGTCATAAGATGCATATAACAACGTGTCCCTACCCACTATCTCGTTACCCCCAAGCAGGCACATCTGTATGATCTTGTGCTGGGACTTTTTACGTCGCATCATCTCGTGGGGAGACTCGCAGTGACCGCTACTTCTGCAACATAGACCCCATTGATGTGTTTATATGGGTCTGGGAAAACTGGGCTTAATGCATGTGTGTAAAGTATCGTCCCAGATAAGCCTGTTCAGTCCCAAAAGGCTTATCAGGGACGACGCTTTCCGCCTTAACTGGATTTTAACTAAAATAATACTTTCTTTATACGACAAATACTATTAGACCTGAAAGTGTACCACAACACCTCGTTCTGGGAACACGGACTTACTTTAAGTGCGTAAAAAGTCATCCCAGATAAGCCTTTGCAGGTATATATAAAACCCATAGTATTTATATATATAAGAGATGGTACACTTTAAACCGATCAACACTATGCAGTTTGTTACGACGGCATGACTTTAATAAGAGATATGCTCAAAATATTCGAATCTCTGCGCGGACGTTGGAAATATTCTCGACACCAGTAAACATAAATCTGAAGTAAATGATAATATAATACCACGAGATGCGGCTACCTTGGTAATAATCCCGGCAGTAGCGCCTCCATCTCCCGCCAGATGTCCTCGTACTGACTCCGGAACAGACTTTGATCGCACGTGATCTCTATCTCGCCACTGGAGGGTTAAAGCAAAATTAGCACGTGGTTGTTTGTGGAGTTTTTTTATTCATTATTTTAACTTGAACGTGCGAAATAACGGGTTACTGTAACTGTAAAATAACGACCCACAGTTAAATGGAGTTAAAAAGAGGGTTTTTTTGCTGCGAATATAACGTTTTATATTTAAATCCGATAATATTTATTTAAATAGCTACTGGTAACTATTACTGTTTGTTTCTACATTTAATGACGTTCTTAAAGAAGACTAAAATCTGTCCTTATAATTAATATAATTCACCTTTCAATAAACATATACTTCGTTGTTCGGTTGAATAAACACACTGTAACACTATCCCGCTCAAAATACAAGTGAAAATAGCTACATGCAAACACCATAAAACCAGAAAAAGTCTGCTAGTTAAATATGTATGCTGTTTGCTGATCATCAGTGTCTTACGGTTGGATATGAAGTCTTTAAAAATCTAGTAAGAACGGTCTTACATTTAATTGGACAGTGCTTTGTGAAAAGGGGTTTAATGAATGTGCCTAAAGTGTCGTCCCAGATTAGCCAGTGCAGTCCACACATGCTAATCTGGGACGACACTTTCCGCCTGAACTGGATTTTTGCTAAGAAAATACTTTCTTTTAACGAAAAATATCATAACAGCGGAAAGTGCCGTTCCTGATTAGCCTGTTCGGACTACACAGGCTTATCTGGGACGACACTTTACGCAAATGCATTTAACCCCCTTTTCACAGTTTGATTTTATCAGGAGGCTACATACGCGCCAAAGTGCATATACGAGTGGTAGAGGGTAACCATGGCTGAGCGCATACCTTAGCAGAAAGAACATATGTTCCGTGGGTGCTCCTTGTCGTATGATGTACGACCCAAATTTGGCCGTCTCTTTTTTCAAGGCAACCGTGAGGAGCTTCTGTTGTTTCACGGGCCACCCGTGGAACAGGACGTTCTTCTCGACGAAGTTGACCTTTAACGAGTATGTTTGTTTTGTGATTAGAACCTAACCCGTTAATCCTAAACCTCATCTATTGTAGTTAATAAAATTTGTTAATTTTAAAAGAATACGATTGCACTATGGGATTTGTTTTACTCGGCGTTTCGTTCATTTTCAGTACTTATGTGTTGGTTCTTGTTATAACCTCATGATAATTTTGTGCGACGAGTTAATGTATGTATAAATTACGGAAGCATACATTGATAACTATGACTTTCCCTCTTTAATATTGTGTACGTTTATAAACTGCTGTTATTTTTGTTGATGTTATTTATATATGTACTATTGATACTGGCAAGCAAAATTGTTTACTTATAATATGGTAACTTGTCATAATTATGGATATCGGTTTATTTAATGTTGTTATCATATTGCATGTGCAAACACGTGTCTACGTGGGACAAGGGATATTGGCCTTCTGGAAATGATGTTGATAAATCTTCAAATCTCGAATGTTACCTTCTGCTCGAACTCTTTCTCCAGCACGTCACGCACGGAGCGGTTGTAGAGGTTCCGGTCAATGACGACCAGGTCGGTGTCCATGTCGGCGACCACGGTGGCGGTGCGGATACAGTCAACTTTGAGGAGAGCCATCTCGCCGAACGATTTCCCCTCGCCTAAAGATATCGAAAATAACCAGGTTCCATATTTACAAGAACATTCTGAGACTTTCAAGAATTATAAGAATAAATGATATTCTTTAAATTGGAATATTGAAGGATTCCTTTAAAGCCACATAAATACTCAAAATCAACGAATATTTTGGTAAAATAAAGTGTTCCTATAAAAATCAGTGTTCCTTATAGCAATAGCCAAAATTTCAACACTAGATGAGGTATGGAAACATAGATTATAACGAGATACAAAATGCTCGTTTTTATTTTTTGTGTCTCAATGTCTTCCATTTGAATTTCCCGCGACGATATCAGAACATTTACAAGCAAACGCGAGATTGGCTTCGGGCAGCTTCGGAAGCTGGGCGTAGTTCTCATAAGCTTTGCATTAATCCATTATTCTTCATGTAGAAGATTTTCCTATTGACATTATATCCAATGGTAACATGTTTATATTCAAATTCTGGACATACTGTTCTTGGTTCTAAGTCTATACTTTATGATTAAGTCTAAGAATTGGTAGGAGAATACGTTTCAAGTTGTTAGGTAGTTAACTATTTAACTACTGCACGAATTCCGTGAGGACATTGCGACAATTCACACCATGTAAATGGTCGAATAAATATCTGAGTCGTTTGTGTAAATACGTTATTATGTGTTCCTTTGACAATTACGTTTGTAGCGGCTTGATAAACAATGAATAATCAAACATACATATTTGCAAGTGCATAGTTTCTTAACCAGAATTACGTACACCGTGACTTAACTATTCATTACCTCCTTACCAAAAGTCTTTATACCCTTTAAACATATAATTCCTACCCGATAACTAAAATGTATCTCAACCTCTTATCAGGATATTTCCATCCCCTGACTAATTTACAGTCATACAATGAGTATTTCCAAAGTTCTTCCTCTATTGCTTTGGAATTTTCTACTCCTTGGCGAGCGGATTTTCTTCGATCCGACTTAATATTATGCAAAAAAATACGTGGCTGCGATATGCTTTTAATAATCCTTTAGCTGGTTGAGATTTAAAATTACCTTCACAAAATCCAGTAAACATGTTTTCACATAAACATGTCATATCCCCTAATCAAAATATTTGCTACCCCCTTAACAAAGAACACTGCCCAAGCACTTATCCGATAAACTGTCCTTTCCCCTACCAGGGGACATGTCTTACCTCCTGACCACACATACTGGCCGAGGAATTCACGCTCGAGGTCTTTCTTGGAGCAGACGGCGTTAACTTGCTGGTAGATCTCTGCGGGCGAGTCCTTCTGTTCCTGGATTACGTAGATGGATACCTGGCCCTTCAGGGTTATGTACAGCCTGATGCGAGATTAAAAAGATCATATTGAGACGTTTATGGGAAAACTGGGCTTAATGCATTTGCGGAAGGTTTCGTCCCAGATAAGCCTGTGCATTCCGCACAGGCAAATCCGGGAAGACACTTTTCGCTTTTAACGATTTCGTTCACAAGAAGTCTCATATAAACGGAGATCCAGTTTAGTTGGAAAATGTCGTACAGGATAAGCCTATGCTGACTGCACAGGCTAATCTGGAACGACACTTTACGCACATGCGTTAAGATCATTTTTCCAAGAACTCATGTAAAGGTTCGACCGTATATCGTTTCATAACTTTGTAGGACGATCTTTACAAAGTAAAGCCCAGTAAAAATATCCACATTTTAAATCTACGGTTTGAAAACTTTACATATCAATTTGTCATGTTTTAAAACGAAATAATGACAACTATTTTGCAGTAAGAAATCGAGAGCCGTACTGTCGTACTATGGGCTAATGATCTTCACATACTTGTTTCATATAAATTTCATATTCTAAATTTAACTACAAAAACCCTAGTTTATAAAGCCCTTCTAAAATGTCAACTGATTAATAGCTCTTCTACGCTTGATATCACATTTATTAAGATAGCTACCTATCGCCGATTTCTCCCTGTTTTATAAGAACGTCATCTTTACGTTTACGTTCGAACCCGCAGTGACGTATAACGTCCGCCACGATTTCTGAAACGAGACAACAAAGCAGACATAAACATTTGATTGTCCAGGAGTTACATTACCAAAACTATTTTGGGTTGGTAGGTGGGGTAAAGGGTAGTGTTGGTGTTAGGAACGTGTTAGATATGTGGGTATGTAGGTATGAAGGGATTATTTTGCTAAATGACAATTGCTAAAAAGCAGTTTCTAAATGACAATTGCTATGCGCGAATTGCGCATCACCAAATTGTTACTTATTGTGCGAGTATTGCATATCAATAGCCACGGGCATATAACAAACGAACCCAAGCTGTTTGTAAATCGTGTGTTTGCTGTTTTTGTTTTTTATTATTCTGTGCAATCGACAAATAGAATTTGCAAAAGCATCACCAGAAACAGGACAATCAGTAAACTTAGAAAACTTAGGAGAGTTTCTGTAATAAAAACGCTATGATTATGCAATTGGTATCTGACATTTAGAAATCGGAATCTAGCAAACAGCCATATTTAATCAGCAAATACCATGCCACAGCGGCCTCCCATAGGTCATAATTGGATATTTTTAAAGATCTGCTTTCAATGTGTACTTAAATGTATATGCATGCTAAATATATCGTGTTATTTTTTTGGTAACTGGTTTTTAATTGATTTTATTAAAACAATACAATAATTGAACAAAAGTTCGCATATTTGGCAAGCGATTGTATGATTGTCTTTATGTGGTAGATACATATTTAACTATGCTTTACTAAACGGGGGCGTGTCTATAGATCTATTATTTCGTACAAAATAAGTATGAGTTCGTTAGGTTGGTCGAATAGATGGTAGATGGTGATTCGCCGTCGGGACTTCTTAAAGTTTTACGATTGCCAAAAGAACATTTGTGTCGCGTTCTGAGAAAACTGGGCATAATGCATGTGCGTAAAGTGTTGTCCCAGATTAGACTGTGCAGTCCGCACAGTCTAATCAGGGACGACACTTTCCGCTTTTATGATATTTTCTGTTTAAAGAAAGTCTCTTCTTAGCAAAAATTTAGTTTAGGCGGAAAGTGTCGTCCCTGATTAGCCTGTGCGGACTGCTCAGGCTAATATGGGACAACACTTTACGCACATGCATTATGCCCAGTTTTCTCAGAACACGACTCATTTGATCAGAAATTTCAGATATTCAAATTTCCAAATTACATAAAGGCATGGGTAGACTTGTAAAAAACACGTAAGCTGCGAAAACTTAATGACAATTTAACAATAATGTTCAAAAACCTACACATACTTAGCAAATGCTGATGAAATGATAAATAGGAAGTAATAGCTGAAATCAATTTGGTACTTTAATTGTGTTTTTGTGTTTTGCGGTTGCTTATGCAATGCACTGGAGCCTCGTTCTGAGAAAAGTGGGCTTAAAGCATAAGCGTAAAGTGTCGTCCGAGATTAGCCCGTGCAATCAACACAGGCTTATCAGGGCGACACTTTCCATTGTTATGTTATGTTTCGTCTAAAGAAAGTCTCTTCTAAACGGAAATCCAGTAAAAGCGGAAAGCGTCGTCCAAAAATAAGCCTTTGGGGACTGCTAAGGCTTCTCTGGGACGACACTAAACGCATATGCATTAAGCCTAGTCAATCAAACAGTGCGTCAATATGCCGCTATGTGACTCGGTGGCATTCTTTTCACGAGTGTGTCTTGCGAACTTAAAACTATTATCGAAAATAACAACACCGATAATATAAAAAAAGAAATGAAAATCCCGACTGACCGAGTACAACAAAATACGTACAAAATTACACCGTAAGAAACAGTTATCATTATATATTATATTCTTTAATAAGGTAATGTTGCACAACAATCAATTAAACAGCTTGATCACTTGATCGCACATTTTCGCAGATAAGTTACTGTTTAAAACCAATTCAACTTATAACACGTGTTCCATATTTGTTCACGTGATTACATTTATTCATATATACGTGTCGACCGGGTGAATACCAGTGCAACTTATTGATTGCGTGTTAAAAATTAACCACTTCGACGCGTATATAGTCTCTTAAAAAGTCCAATTAAATTAAAGACCTTAACTACTGATTAAAATTTTTAATGCTTCATTTCCACCTCTATGTTACTGATGAGCAGCAAACAGCAAAAAGCCTGAACAGACTGAGAATTATTCGCAGGCTGCTTTGGTTTTACGTTGGTTGCATATAGCCGTTTTTTACTTTGAACCTGAGCGGGAAAGTGTACAGTATATAACCCGTGGCTTGCGGGCTAGTACCTTCCGGGAGGTCCGT
Source organism: Dreissena polymorpha (assembly GCF_020536995.1). Lineage (NCBI taxonomy): Eukaryota > Metazoa > Mollusca > Bivalvia > Myida > Dreissenidae > Dreissena > Dreissena polymorpha. The sequence goes on from NC_068360.1 coordinate 41,150,811, forward strand.
GAATAGGGCGCAGTGGTCCTGGAACCAGGGAACCATAGCGTCGCACTCGAACTCCGGCCGGACATCCGGGTCTTTGCTGACAAGCGCTATAAACTCCGCGTGCATTTCGAGTGCTTGTATTCAAACTCACTCCCCACTAAGTTGATGTCACACACTTGTCTACAGTCAATATTTGTGTATTATATGTTCCACCAAGGAACATATATTGTCATGTAGAGTCCGTGGTTCCACTCACCGCTCTCTGAATTTTACACGCTAAGTCCGTGTGTAATGTATGACTTTTTTGTTTGGTTCACTAATCGCTCACTGTATGTTACACGTTATGTTTTTCATGTCAAATGATTGGATTTCTTGATATTGTGTAAATCGTTCGATTTTGCTATATCGTTATTCAAAAGATTTCAGTTTATATCAGCATTCACTTGTTTGTCTGTGGCTTTTCTGTCAATTTGTAAAGCCAAAGTTTTCATGAATACATAATAGTAACAAAGACCACAACGCCTACGAAACGCATGGAAAGATATGTTCCTTTCAAGTCGTTTATGTTTTACAAATGCCAATTACCACTAAATCTTTAAAAAAAAATCAAAGTTGACACTTAAATCAAACGTTCGACCGTTTAAACGTATAGCAAAACTCACTCGAAATAGCCAAACCTAGATGTATTCCCCGTAAAGCCATACAAATGGACACTGTTTCCACCACTCAATAATGTCTCAATTCAATTAAAACTAATGTTTTGAAACCCTTTTATTTTAAGTTAAAACATGGCCATCAACTCATAGACCCAGAATGGTGCGTATTAATCATAGCCAATAACTTATAGAACCAAAGGGAACCAGTGTTGCGACAATCAATCATTCGAGCCAATAACTTATAGAACCAAAGGGAACCAGTGTTGCGACAATCAATCATTCGAGCCAATAACTTATAGAACCAAAGGGAACCAGTGTTGCGACAATCAATCATTCGAGCCAATAACTTATAGAACCAAAGGGAATCAGTGTTGCGACAATCAATCATTCGAGCCAATAACTTATAGAAACAATAGGAAGCATTATTGTGACTATTAATCCTTGAAACCAGTAATTCATAGAACCAAAGGGAACCAGTGTTGCGACAATCAAACATTCGAATCAATAACTCATAGAACCAATTGGAACCAGTGTTGTGACTATAAAAACGTCGAGTCAATAACTCAAAGAACCAAAGGGAACCAGTGTTGTGGCTGACTATCTAAGTCAATGCTTAAATTTACATTTGCCTATATTATTATAATGGAATTATCATTAGTTAATTCATACAAACGCTTGGAATGTAAAACAAGCTTATCGGCGAATTTCTCAACGAATTTAATTTTACAGATTTTAGCACTGGAATAATATTGTTTGTAGAACAAGTTAAAACATTCAACGCTCTCATAATCGTATTATCACTTGCTTAATTAAGGCATATACTTTATCTATACATGTAAATGTATGTATGCCAACTTGTTGAATAATTCAAAATAAAACCCCCATAAAGAGGAGCGAGTCACACTTTAGTTAACCCGTTCTAATATTTGGACGGCATCAGGTTTCACCGAGATCGACGTTTGATTACGTCATTTTAAGACATTTTGGCAATCAAATCTTGAAAGGATAAAAAAAGGATTTATGTTTATTTTTTATATGGATGAATAAAAATAAACACAATGTTATTGACGGATCCGTTTCGCAAGATAGGGAAATGGCGCCGTAATTAAAAACTGATCTCGCACTCTCTGCACGTGCTATAGACAGTTTGCTTGTTCTAACCCTTCCGATGGATCTGTCAATATAAAGCGTTCTGCGCAGTTAATCCTAAAATTAAACATCGATTCAAGACCGCGTCATCTGACACCCATTAATTTATCAGAAAAAGAAAATACACCTATTGCGGTCGCGGTGTGGCGAACAGCATCACCATAATAATTCTCATAATCATCAATAATGACAACATATATCAACGAAAACATAAGCGTAAACAATAAAACCATACCTTTAATTCGCAATTTAAAAAATCCTCTATGCTTGTGAAAGACCATAGCATTCCTTTAAATATTGCATACAAAAACAAAACATCGTTGATCACACCACACAGGGTAATTTGTCTTCCTAAAACTCTGAACATCCAACCTCACTCACACCACCCCTTCCTTACCTACCTATCTCCAAACTCAACCCAACCCACAATGCCTAAGAATTCGACAATTGGCAGAATTATACGCTTCACATTAAATACATGTACCGTAAGTTTTGTTTAACTCGACAAATACATTCATATTTGATATTCGAAAACCTTAGTCCCCTTCAAAACAACCCAATAAGGCATTGAAAATCACTTTACAACAGCGGTTATGAATCATAACTAATTATATCAGACACAAACGCTTGCTGTCACTTCAATCACGGAATATATTTTTGTGCTAAACATTTCCGGTTCCAACGTGTTCCGAACTTAAATGTAATGATTCTGCTTGAAAAAAAAAACAACTATCGTGTCCAACTAAATAATAGAAACCTATATATTTCAATAAGTATGTGCTTTCTTTCATTTTTTCACAAATTACCAAACTGGTCACTGACATGTGGCAATCGACACATGTTTGATTAACGGTACCAATTTTGTTTTCCTCAGGAACAAAATGTATGCTTTACAGTTTCATTCACTTTCCTCATTCACAAACACATTTTAACACGAACGACCGTTTCACCTTATACCATGCCATTATGTTCTATTAATAATCCCTTAATAACTTAAATGCTATTAATAACTCCATAAATAAATATGCTGTAATACCAAACTTTGTGCTGAAATAATAAAATCAATGTTTCTTTTTCTGCGTCATTCCGTCTATTCTTTGCAAAAAATGCAGCATTAAAATAATTCGCGCATTCTGCAATAGTCACTTATACTGAACAACGAACAGCGACTAACATATAGCAAAACCACAATGAACCAGACAATTAAAACAATACCTAGCTAACTGTACTCACCGCAGTCTAAAAACAAAGATCGATCAATGTTTTGTTTTGTTTTAAGATGAATCGATCATGCTTTGTAAACGCATATTCCTTAAGAAGATCTTGTTTACGTTATTTAAGCTCTATTATTATATTAATTGCTACCGACAATAGAAACATGAAACTTGTGTCGACCTAATCTTGAAAGTTGGTATCCGATTCCGAGTTGGAATGATTGCTTTGTTGTTATTTTGTACATAATTAAATCAAAGCGCCAACGGTATTGAAAGACTGTTTGGCAAGATACAGGGAAGTTTCTGCTATAAATAAATTCTTAATTAACAATTGACTGAATTAAAATCTAAATCGGTAAGAATAAGTACACATTAGTTAAACAAGGAGTGATAACATATTGCAAAACATCATACACCAACCGGACAATCAGAAACACGTATCAAGGGAGCAAGGTATTTTGCGAGAACGCTAATGCCCGGATGTAAATGTTATTTCTTATTGGCTAGACGTTTATTTTTGCTCTTGCTTTAATTTGGAGAAAATAGTTCCTTACATAACTGACCGCTGTTTGTTTATTGATAAGAAGTAGATATTTCTCAAAACTAGTACAGGCTCCTTTGAGATATTTGAAATAGGTGGTACTTAACGTTATCATAACATCATTTTTAATAACGACCCTGAGCAACTTTCTTATTCGGAACAAAGGTCAAAAGTATATCTTTGTTTTGATTTTTTTTTTACTTCTACTTTTAATTTAAATGACCACTTTATTTACTTCAAAAAGAAAGGAACATTTCGTTGTTGTTGTTGTTGTTATATTTACCGAAAACGTTACTTAAGCAAAATATTTCGTGCACGCTCAATTTTGGAGCACACATTCTGAAGGTTTTTATTCTTATTCAAATTATTAAAATGATTTCAAATAATTGGCAACATCATTTGCAGGTGAATGTCAAAATACTTTTTTTTGAACCCCTTCTCTTGCCGCCCCATATCGCAAAGAAAATGTTTGCCGTCACATAGTTAAGCGATAGTTCAGTCCTATCAATACAATTACTTATCCGTTAAAACTATTTAAAGTAACCTTCCCTATTAATAAATACATTGAAAATGTATGTTATCGCAATATGAATATTTATAGATTCACATTGTTATAACACATTTATAAGTTTTAAAAAGTTAGCTAAACATGCTAGGAACATATTTATTTGAAACATTGCTTCTATGAAAACAGTTATTCAGTTACGATAATTAAATCAAAATCTCTTTCCCATCCACGTTTTGAAGGATATTCTTCACAGATGTTTCCATGTTTTCAAATGCCATTAAATAATAATGCTAAAATTCTACATAGTGTGTATAGTCTCACCCTTTTTTAATATTAAAAAAAAGTAAAAAAGCAAGAGCCAGGATTCGAACCCGTGTATTCATGCAGCGTAAGCGAATGCCCGATATGTGCTCCACGCACACTTTCATTAGAAGGCTCGAAACATTACACCTATAGTTAACGTAATCTGTTGCGCCCCACGCTGTAATGTCGACGACGGCATCAGCGAATTGTTCACTTCAATAATAACAGAATATTTTGAAAGATAATATATTTCAATTTAAATGGGATTATAATTCATTTATGCAAAATATTTCCACAGTGAATAGACTACGGACAGATCTGTAGGGAACAATTTTCTGCAAATGAAAACATACGCTTATATAAACGTCCAGCCAATCAGTAAAAAAGGGAACTGCGGTGCGTGTTTGCCGTCCTCCGGGCATTTTTTCGGACCGTAAATATACCACGTGACTGCGAGACGTGTTTCTGATATTGAACCTCAATAGTCTATTGGCATACTGTCAACAGCTTCAAAACATGATCGTCTTCGCGTGTAGTAAGTTCATAAATCCTGAGAGGCCATATCAATTTGATTCTTCGTTAAACGTGTTTGTAGCACATTTTAAGGAAGTGCACGGGAAGACTTTATTTAGTTGAGTTACTTTTATTAGTTTAAAAACTTGTTATCCCCACGCTTTTTGAAAAAAAGGTGGGGATATTGTGGTTATCTCCGCCGTCCGTCCGTCTGTCTGTCCGTCCGTCCTGGCCACTATCTCCTCCTACACTAAAAGCACTAGAACCTTGAAACTTACACACATGGTAGCTATGAGCATATGTGCGACCCTGCACTATTTGGAATTTTGATCTGACCCCTGGGTCAAAAGTTATAGCGGTTGGGGTGGGGCCGCGTCAGAAATTATCACTCATTTTTTTAGGTTATTTTACATTTACTTCTTTATTTCTACACCGATTCACTTCAAATTGATACTGGACCTCTCTTATGACAATACGGTCAATCTCAACCATGCATGGCCCCATTCCCAACCCTGGGGCGCCCCGCCCACATAGGCCACACCCACCAAAAATTTCCATTTACTATAATTTTTTCATTTCTACACGGATTCACTTCAAATTGATACTGAACTTTTGTTATGACATTAGGGTCAATCTCAACTATGCATGGCCCCAATCCCAACCCTGGGGCGCCCGCCCACATAGGCCACACCCACCAAAAAATTCAATTTACTATAATTTTTTCATTTCTACACGGATTCACTTCAAATTGATACTGAACTTCTCTTATGACATTAGGGTCAATCTCAACTATGCATGGCCCCATAACCAACCCTGGGGCCCCGCCCACATAGACCACACCCACCCAAAATTGCCTTTACTATAATTTCTTCATTTCTACACCGATTCACTTCAAATTGATATTGAACTTCTCTTATGACAATACAGTCAATCTCAACTATGCATGGCCCCATTACCAACACTGGGGCGCCCCGCCCACATAGACCACACCCACCCAAAATTGCCTTTTACTATAATTTCTTCATTTCTACACCGATTCACTTCAAATTGATACTGAACCTCTCTTATGACAATACGGTCAATCTCAACTATGCATGGCCCCATTACCAACCCTGGGGCACACCTAGGTCAAACATTCGGCGTGGGGATACGCGTCGGCCTCTGCCGCGCCATTTCTAGTATTAGTTTTGTTTCGTTTTAAGTTGTTTTACTTTTATTAGTACGATCACTTTTATAAGTTGGTTAACATTTATTAGTTGGGTTTCTTTTATAAGTTGTGTTACATTTATTAGATGTTTTTTTTTTATTAGTTGGGTTAATTTTATTTGGGTTACAGAAGTTACTGGAGATGCTCCGTTCCCTACATCTCGAAGTGGCTGGTTTAAAGCCCAAAGTACGCACCACTTTAGTTTAAACTCTCATGAGGCGACGAGTTGTTATGTTAGTATTGAAGAGATAGGGGGATCGAATCTGGGACCCCTTAATTTTCACGTCAGTGGTAACCACGAGAACATGGTTCCGCTGATTGGTTAAGCGTCAACGGGCTAATTTTGTATTCGTGCAAATATTAATTATGTGAACAACACACAATTCAACTGATAAATACCCATAAATATATGCCAATGCAGAAAATGCATTATGATTTATAAGACTCGATCTGAAAGACCTTTATTGGCGGCGCCCTGGAGGGCGGCGACTAGTATGTAATGCTTTTTTTTCGCTTAAGGGAGGAGAAGTTATTTTACGGATCAATGTGTTTATTTTTGTTTTAAGAATATCTTGCATAGTGGTGATTTTTTGTGTAAATTAGTGTAAATAAGTACTGCATTTGTGCCTATTACATTTATTACAACATTTATTGCCAATAATGCAAAGCTAATTGTTTTAATTAATAACTGATCCACAACTGATCACAGGGGAAAGATCACAGGGACTGGGCAAATACGCGAAACTTTCTGGTTTTGTATAAAAACAAATGATGTTTGTATGAAAACAAAACATAATCAAAATATATTAATTTTGTGTTTTTTCTAATTTGCTTATTTAGTGGAGAATCAATGTAGTACGATATTTGACGACCTATCGCGCAAGCAAGTTTATTGGAAGGCGTAGTGGTACGAAAACGTACAATGTATTAGTTTATTAATAGACATATAATAACGATCGCTATACACAACTTCACCAAATAGCAGTACATAAGTGAAATTGTTTACGCAACAGTCATCTAAAGGCCGCTGGTTCAATCCTGGGTTCCGGCTTGAACGGAACAGTTCGGCGGCTGACAATTTTGTCAGTCAAGTTAATAAATATAATAAAGCTTTATTTTATGTAGACATTTTCAAATCGATTTTACTACAATTGGACATTTTTATTAAAATTAATGGATGCAACGTGGTGACAACGTTAATTAATCTTATAAAAAATACACGTGTTTTTATATTAACAAATAAATGCAAACAACACATCTATTATTCAAGTATTTTTATGGTTGTCTATCAAAGGCCTATCCCTACCACATATAGAGCGCGAAGCGCGAAACGTATTATTGATTGTAACAATGAGTTGCGATAAAGGAAGCAACCGCTTATCAAGGAGGAGCTGTGTCCCAGCTCCCTCCTCGGAGTTTTTTTTACGAACAACATATAGAGCGCGAAGCGCGACACGTATTACTATCCAGGTGGTATGGGCCCTTTAGCATTATCCGACCATTACGTCCATAGTTATCTTACTTTGAAGTTGAGAAATTTTGAAATCCTTGTTCGAAGTCCAAAATTTTCATCCGATTGTTCCCAAACTTTCACAGGTTTTTTTTATCAATGAGGACCCAACCCAAACTCTATATAAGCAATATCGGACCATAAGTCCAGAATAATGTCTCTTTGAATTTAAAAATAAAAGTGAAAAACTGGTTAGGTGATTATGTCAACATTTTTCATCAGATTCTTTCCAAACTTACAGTGTCTTCATATCAATGAGCATTTTTACCTCATTTAAAATGAGAAACATCGGGACAATAAGTCCAGATTTTTTTTCTATTAAATTTGACAAAATAAACAATTTCCACTTGTTTAAAAGATTTCACAACTTTCGTCTGAATCTTTCCAAACTTGTTAAGTGTTTTTATATCAGTATCACTCGAACCCTATTGAAAATGATGAATATCGGAGCAATAAATCTATTATGATCTTTTACTGAATTTCAAAGTATTGTGAAATGCAGCTTCTTTATACAATTTACAGTTTTCATTCATTTTTTTCAAACTGTTACAGTGTTTTCATATCAATGAGTTCTCAACCCCTATGGTAAATGAGCAACGTAAGAATAAGTTCAGAATCATCTCCCCTTAAAGTTGACAAAAATATGAAATTACGCATACAAGATGAAGTAGATTTTTTAAAATCTATACAGTTCTGTTCCATTAATGAAAACTGCACACGGATACCAGTAAAAAAAGGAAACCAATGTAAATAAAATGAACTATGAAATATTTGGGGGTTACAACACAAAATCATAGATAATGGTTATTTGGGGGTTATAACACAACATCATAAATAATGGTTATTTGAGGGTTATAACACAAAATCATAGATACTGGTTATACCAGTTTTTTTTTCTATTTTGTTTAAAATAATCGGCCATTATATTAATATTTACAGTAGAAAAAAATCGTTCCATGTAACTTCATTGAGTGCCTTTTACACTGAAATTCTCGACGCCCTTTGATGCTTTGCATCAATACTTATCTTGTAAGTATCTGAAATATCATCAGAAAACCAATAATTTTAATTGAGTCATGCTTTGCATTATTCATTTAAACGATGGACAATAACTCCGTCAACATATTTGAAGGAGTTATGGTCCATTTATTATATCCGTTATCCAATTGTTCTGTAAAGGTATAGTACATGTATTTAAATAATTTTTATACAAATGACAAAAGTAAACATAATCACTTGAACAAACATGTTGTGAAAGAATCGTTTTCTACACTAGCTGTTTTTGTCATTTAAATGGTTGTAATTTAAGGCTTTGGAAACCCATTCGTTTAATTTTATGACATTAAACTCACAGCGACGGACGCAAAGATGGATATATCTATCGGTAAAATCAATTAACTGATTTAACTGATTTGACGGTTGACAAAATGATCAAAGAGACTTTTGCAGAAATTTATAGAAACAATTTGTTTTCAATATATATGCGTGCAATATGGATCGATGAATACAATTATAAATAATTTAAAAAATGTAAGCAAATCAGGATGTTACACATGTATAGTGAGCGTCTGTACCAACTAATGCATAATTAATGCATTTAAACGTAAAGGTTGTGACTTAAGTGTTTGTTTAACTAAATGGGTAAGTGATGTGTAAAAGTGAATGGTTTAACTTTTCTTGGTGTTGTGTTAAATAAACAGGAAGATTGAATTTAAAATCAAATCTTTTTGAATCGGTAATAGGCAAAGCCATTAACGCCCAAAAAGTCTTACATGTCAAATGTTAAGATACAGACTTCAAACGCAAATGTCTATGCCGCAGTCGCGCATTATAAATATGGCATAATAGTGCATGTACTCCTGCACACTATATAAATGTTTAAAGAATAATGTAGGCGATTTTGAACGCATATTAATCAGGATGTTATGCAAAATGTTTCATATGAGAGTTATTCGCAGGCTGTTTTGATTTGATGTTAGTTGCATATAGCCGTTTTTACTTTGCTTCTGAGCGGGAAAGTGTACAGTATATAACCCGTGGCATGAGGGCGTGTACCTTCCGGGAGGTCCGTGAAAAGGGCGCAGTGGTCCCGGAACCAGGGAACCATGGCATCGCACTCGAACTCCGGCCGGACATCCGGGTCTTTGCTGACAAGCGCTATAAACTCCGCGTGCATTGCGAGTGCTTGTATTCCAACTCACTCCCCACTAGGTTAATTTCATACACTTGTATACAGTCAATATTTGTATGTTATATTTTCCACTCACCGCTCACTAAATTTTACACGCTTAGTCCGTGTGTTGTGTACGAGTTTTTGTATTTGGTTCACTCACCGCTCACTGTTAGTTATGCGTCATGTATTCCATGATAGTGTTTAGTTTTCTCGATATTGTGTAAATCGGTCGAGTTCGCTATATCGTAATTTAACAGATTTCAGTTTATATCAGCATTCATTTGTTTGTGGCTTTTCTGTCAATTTGTGATGCAAAGGTTTTCATGTTTACATAATATTAAGAAAGACCACAACGCCCACGAAACGCATGGAAAGATAAAATCCTTTTCAGCCCTTTATGTTTTACAAATACCAATTACCACTATATCTTTAAGAAAAATCGTAGTTGACACTTAAATAAAACGTTCGACCGTATAAAACTATAGCAAAACTCTCTCAAAATAGCAAAACCTAGATGAATTTCCCGTACAGCCATAAAAATGAACACTGTTTCCACAATTCAATAATGTCTCCGTTCTATTAACACTTATTTGTTGAAACCCTTTCATTTTAAGTTAAAACATTGTAAATAACTCATAGACCCAGTAAGGCTAGTATTAATCATAGCAAATAATTCATAGAAACAATGGGAAGCATTATTGAGACAATTAATACTTCGAACCAATAACTCATAGAACCAAAGGGAACCAGTGTTGCGACAATCAAACATTCCAGCCAATAACTCATAGAACCAATGAGAACCAGTGTTGCGACAATCAATCATTCGAGCCAATAACTTATAGAACCAATGAGAACAAGTGTTACGACAATCAAACATTCCAGCCAATAACTCATAGTACCAATGAGAACCAGTGTTGCAACAATCAATCATTCGAACCAATAACTAATTGTACAAATGAGAACCAGTGTTGCAATAATCAAACATTCGAACCAATAGCTCACAGTACCAATGAGAACCAGTGTTGCAAAAATTAAACATTCGAACCAATAACTCATAGTACCAATGAGAACCAGTGTTGCAAAAATCAAACATTCGAACCAATAACTCATAGTACCAATTGGAACCAGTGGTGTGTCTATTTATCCTCTAAGTCAATAACTCATAGAACCAATGAGAACCAGTGTTGTGACTATTAATTCTCCTAGCCAATAACTAATAGCACCAATTGGAACCAGTGTTGTGACTATTAATACTCCGAGCCAATAACTCATAGAACCAATTGGAACCAGTGTTGTGTCTATATATCCTCTAAGTCAATAACCCATAGAACCGATGGGAACCAGTGTTGTGACTATAAATCCTTCGAGCCAATAACTCATAGAACCAATGGAAACCAGTGTTGCGACTATAAATCCTTCGAGCCAATAACTCATAGAACCAATGGGAACCAGTGTTGTGACTACTAATACATCAAGCCAATAACTCATAGAACCAAAAGGAACCAGTGTTGTGACTTTTAATCCTCCGAGCCAAAAGCTCATAGAACCAATGGGACCCGTTGTTGTGGTTATTTATCCTCTGAGTCAGTGCTTAAATTTACATTTACCTGTATTATTATAACTGCATTCACATCAGTAAATTTTATATGAACGCTTGGAATGTAAACCAAGTTTATCGCCAAATTTATCACCGAATTAAATATAATAGAGCATAGCACTGAAATAATATTGTTTGTAGAACGATTCAACGCTCTCATAATCTTATTATCACTTGCTTAATTAAGCATATACTTTATCTATACATAAACACGTATTTATGCCAACGTGTTGAATAATTCAAAATAAAACACGTCCATAAAGAGGAACGAGTTACACTTTAGTTCCCTCGTTCTAGTATTTGAACGGCATCAGGTTTCTCAGAGATCGAATTTTGATCACGTCATTTTAAGGCATTTGGCAATCAAATCTTGAATATAATTAGCAAAATATCCAATTTCCAACAAAAGAGACAGTTACAAAGGGATTAATATCCATTCGTGATACGGATGGGTAAAATTTAACATGTTTATGACGGATCCATTCACAAAAAGGGGAAATCGCGCCGAAATTAAATACTGATATCGTGCTAAAGACAGTACACTTCTAACCCTACCGATGGATCTGTCAATATAAATCGCGGTTATTCTTAAAATTAAACACCGACTCAAGACCGCGTCATCTGACACCTATTGATGATCAGAAAAAGCAAACACACCCATGGCGGTCTCGGTTTAGCGCGAACGTCCATAATTTAGAATAGTTCCCATTATTTTAAGCAGTGTCAATGCTTCTTCGTTTTGTATTTCGGAAAACTCAGATTAAACTATAAAACGTTTAAAAATCGCTCACCATATTTAATAAGTATGAAGGGTGATGTATGGCGTATCCCTACACCAGCTTAAAACATAAGATTCCATTGGTATTAAACACTTGGTGTTACTAGCTTTCATCATTTTCAAGAATAATTGTCGTGTTGTACGAATTGCCTTGTTTTGCATAGGCAATAGGTCATTTGCCTAAGAAGAAAAAACTAGTGGATGTTAAAAAGAGTTCAATATGAATGACTTATTTTTAAATGCGTCAATATGTGTTGTTTTTACCGTCTAAGGTTCGAGCCCCGCGCAGTCAAATGTTTTTTACTTAGTCCTCTTATGAATAGTACATAAATTTGATTCATATCTAACAGCCGGTCTTATCAAACATTAAAAGACAATTTTAAGTTGCGATACAGGTTAAAAGAAGTAGAATCGCTTAGCAGCAACCCCAATTATTTTTTTCAATCATTTATGTATGTTCTATCAATCTACCACATGCCCTTAATTTTAGAAGTATATTGGTCGTATATATTAATTTGCAGTGGGCTAAAATTCAGTCATGATGATTGTTCGTAATATCATCGATTAGACACTTTCCAGATGCAGAACCTTTTATCGATTCTCTATGTTAAACATTGTTGTTGTTGTTGTTGTTTTCAAAGAAAACATATTGAATTATAAATTTTCAAACCGTTATAATAATGAATACATCTTTGATTAACATGGATGTAACGAATCAAGCAAATTCTAACCAATGTTATCAAGCGTTTAAAACCATCGCCGACAGCATAACCCCTCAACAATCAAAATCATCATCGTCGTCGTAAACATCATCATCATCATCATCATTAGTCAAAATCGTCACCATTATAATTCTCATAATCATCAACAATGACAACATCGTAGTATATCTCTCGAAAACATCAGCGCAAACACTAAAACCATACATTTAATTCGCAATTTAAAAAATCATATATGCTTGTGAAAGACAATAGCATTCCTTTAAATCTTCCATACAAACACTCAACGTCGTTGATGACACCACACAGGGTACTTTGTCTTCCTAAAACTCTGAACATCCAACCTCACCCCCTTGCTTACCTCCTTACCTCCTTATCTCAAATCTCCCGCCTAACCCGCAATGCCTAAGAATTCGACCTTCGGCAGAATTAAACGCTGCACATTAAAAACATGTACCGTAAGTTTTGTTTAACTCAACAAATACATTCATATTTGATATTCCGAAACCCAAATCCTCTTCAAAACAACCCAAAAAGGCATAGAAATTGGCTTCACAACAGCGATTATAAATTATAACTCATTATATCTGACAAAAACGCTTGCTTTCACTTCAATCACGGAATATATCTTTGTGCTAAAAATTTCCGGTACCAAAGTGTTCCGAACTTAAATGTGATTATTCTCTTTAAAACAATAATAGAAATAAGTATGTGCTTTGTTATTTCATTTTTGTTCACAAATTACCAAACCGGTCACTGACATTTGGCAATCGACACGTGTTTGACATACCGATTTTATTTTACTAAGGAACAAATGCTATACAATTCACTTTCTTCATTTCCAAACACTTTTTAAACCGAATGACCGTTTCACTGTAAACCATGCAATAATGTTCTATTAATTATCCCTAAATAACTTAAATGCTATTAATAACTCCGTAAATAACTATGCTGTAATACCAAACTGTGCGCTAAAATAATAAATGCAATTCATTTAGTCCGTCTATTCTTTGTAAAAAAAGTAGCCTTAAAATAATTCGCATAGTGTGTAATATTCTTTAATACTGAACAATGAACAGCGACTAAAAGATAGCAAAACCACAAAGGACCTGAAAATTCAAAACAGGCCAAGTTTAATGTGATTACCACAGTATTCTCAACAATGATCGATCAAGGTTTTATTTTGTTTTACGATGGACCGATCGTTCTTTAAAGACTTATATCCCTTAAAAATCTTGTTTACGTTATTTAAGCACTTGTCGATGATTAGATTAATGGCTTCTGACAATGGAAACATGACCGTTGCATCGACCATATCTTGATATTCGGTGTCCGATTCCGAGTTGGTATGATTGCTTTGTTACTATTCTTGTCCATAATTGAAAAACATGATCGTGTTCGCGTGTATAAAGTGCATAGCTCCTGAATATATAGGCCCGACCAATTCTTTGTTTAACTTGCATATTGTACTATTTAAAGGAATGCATTTTACAATATGACAATCGCGTTGAGAATATTTTTTTTGGTTGGATTACGGGGAGATAATAGAGATCCGTTCCCTAGATCGTTTAAGGGACTTGTTCATAGATTATCGTACTTTCGAAAAAAATGTCATTACATATGTTTGCTAACAAATCTATAATGTTTGCATAGGCTTAACTAATAATCATATCAGGAAAAAAGTGTATCAATATTACGATATTACCTTACCCGGTTTGAGAACCCGGGACCAATTGAAGATAGAGCTTATTTGCTTCCACTGCGCCAGGAAGGCCTAAGTAATATCAACGCTAGCTTTGAACTCAACGTTTCTCTCGACATTATCGAGGAAACTCATTTTACCGATTTCGTATGATGTTTATCTATTAATGAACACATATTTAAAGGATGTGCCATAGTAAGAAATGTTATATTGCTAGTTAAAACATAATGCATACATTATTTTTTAAATATCTGATAACTTTATTGAATCAAAGTACTGACAGTACTGGTGTGACGATGCTTTTGAAGAGGATGGATATAAAACATCAATTTAAGTCTATCTATATCACCACAATTGTGTATGTTGATACGAACATTTGGGTACGATAAAAAATTTGGGTACGAAAATTTTGGGTACGAAAAACAATTTGGAACGAAAAAAAATTGCGTACAAAACATTTTTGGTACGAAAAAAGTTTAGGGGTACGGGGAAGTAGTACCCGTGGGTAACTTGACCCATTGAGCGAAACTGGGAGGCGGGTCACATTTCTTGTTCATTAAGTATGGCAATACCTTCATAATGATTCTCGAAAGTAGGTATGCGCACATAGCCGGACCATGTGAGCTCAATCGTATGAGCACTTGACTATCCGAGTTCGCCCACGAACATATGGATAAGTAAACTAATAGCGAAATGACCTTATACATGTATATGCTGAAATCTAACAATCAAACGAAATATCAAACATGGTATGTACACTTAGGTGGTTGTGTAATTTCTGTTAGAATATCGTATTCAATATGTTAATTTTAAATGATTGTGCCCGCACTTGAGTTTGTTGCCTTGTTTGAGTCTATACGCGACTAGGCTGCACCCAGTCTGTGTATTTGTGTTTTCCAAGGTAATGAGTTACCTCTGTGCTGAGGCTGCATAATGTTGGGACCCGGAGTGTGTCCAGCACTCCTACCTAATAAGATTAGATTGACGACAGTTGGGACGAATTTTGAATGATAGCTGCAATTTCCAGCTATTTGTTTTGTACTGAAATACTTTTTAATTTTTTATATGGTCTAATGCTGCGGGGGGGGGGATGAGATTATCCGGAAAAAAACACCTGTCCGGAATGGTGACCACAAAACAGACAAAATATAACATTGCGCCAGGAGCGGGAATCGAACCTGTGTCGTAAAGGTGAAAAAGCTAACGTCCTTACCACTGCGCTAGCGGGACGGACAATTGTTCAAAGAAATTTTGTTATATTTATATATATCAAAGCAGTGCAGCGTTTACAATTTGCAGGTTCGAAATTGTTCGCATTCTTTAGTTTTGTGATCACGTAAAAAGTTAATATTACATGTTTTATTCGCAATTTATTTACTAAATCGAGAACAAATATCAAACAAAATAGAGAAAATATATAGTTGTTTCATTGGTCCATAAAAATAAAATGGATGTAAAATTACTAATTTTAAATTAACGTTCTGATACACTTATTGAATCTGTTTCCCCAGGATATGCTGTTCTATTAATATTTACCTTTATCAACACGAACGACAACTCTGCTAGGATGTCACGTAATCGTTCATAGTTCATAGACGACACATAGTTACTAACAATGTTCATTACTCTTAAATTACCGGTATGTAGCCTATCATTCGATATCTCGTCATGCGCGAATTGCCAAGATGACGAGTTTTGCATTAACTCCCATTTTCTCGTGCCGCGCATGGGACAAGTCGGTTCCTCTCTATTTATGTTAATTTCTCTGCATAATACAGGATAAAATATTCAACAACACCATATATCAGTTTCTAGTCCAATTTAATGTCTAACATACTTAATATTTTCGGTTATACAAATACAGTCTGATAGCTACATGATCGTATCTTTCTCGATCCGTACACCTCCAAGTCTAAACGCTAACTGTCTTGTTTCCCTCTAACATCTGCCCCGTGAAACTCAGTTATCTATCCCATTGGTGAGTGTTCTATGTGTGTTTATTTATAATTGGCTGAATTACAATCTGGAGAAGTCACTATTCAAGTATGCACACGTTAATGAGCGTTGTGGTACAAATAATAAATAATGCAAATACAGCCTAAGGCTTGTGTCAACAGCATTGTAACCCCGTTGTTGTTAAACACACACCAGAACTCGCTACTGATATACTTGTCAATATTTCGTACATAAAGAAAACCCAAATATTTCACCCAATTTCTCATCATTATTTGACAAGAAGAATGTTATCAATGAAAATCAACGAGCAATCTCCTAAGCAGTGGCGAATGCCAAGGGAAGTAACTGAAAAATCGAGTTATCACAATCGGACTGGCTCGGTCTTTTACATAGGTTCCCATTGTGAAGATTTTTTTTACTGGTTATCAAACCTTAGACGACGCTGTTCCAGCATCGTCAAAAACGTCATTTATCAAACTGTGAAGAAAGCCCCTTAAAATTTACTGTTTGAAGCGCAATTTACACACCCACTTCGGTTTGAATTCGAATTCCCATCTATCTTTAAAAGTAAAGTGACTTACTTGAAAACTTTTTATACCAATGAAACAACGCTCATCACACGAAAATGAAATAAATAACAAAACCAATCGTTATTCATATTGAACAATGCGCTGAATAATGATGGAGGTACCTAGCATGAACTAAAGAAAATACATTATTTTCCTATTCAAACAAGTTATGATCTGTGCATTGTGCAAGTCTCTAGGTCATGTGAAATTATTGTGCTGTTTATTTTGAATCCCTATTAAGCTGTTCTGATTCGCACAAGAACCCGGACCAAAAGGTCAATTAGCCCATCCATGTTGTATCAAGTCATTGTCTTTGTACTTGCATGTCAACACATGAGTCTCGCTCTAGGTAAACTAGACTTCATGCATGTGCCTAAAGTGTCGTCCCGTATTAGCCTGTGCACTCCGGACAGTGTCGTCCCGGACTAGCCTGTGCACTCCGGACAGTGTCGTCCCGGACTAGCCTCTCCGGAATGCAAAGGCTACTATGGGGCGACACTTTACGTACATGCATAAAGCCTAGTTTTCAAATAACGATGTTCATATTTTCTACTACCAAATAAAATTCCCGTTAAGTCTTCCGATACTAGTGGGGGTGAACAGGCGGGCGGACGGACAGAGCGACTATGCTACTATTACCTTTACATGTGGCTTGATGGGAATGCACGTTTAAAGCACATAGATTTAATTTATCTAACATTCTGTGCAAATGGGGGTTCCCGATAAAAAAGATCAGCATGACAGCTTTGTTAAGTCAATAGTACTTGTACGAACAAGTTGTGAAAGAATCATTTACACACTTGTTGTTTTGTCATAACTGGTTGTTATTGTGGGGTTTGGGAAAAAAAACATCGTCTGCAAGACACTGTAATGTGTACGGCCTTTTATCAGAAAGACGGAAACTAACATGGATAACTGTCAATAAAATTAATTAACCGATTTGAGGAACGACTAAATGATCGAAGAAACTCTTGCAGAACGTGTCAATAAAAACGATTTATTTCAATATACAATGGCATGGATCGATGAAAAAATCAATTGGCATAAAAGAAGTTACACTCGTGAATGTACAAACTAATGCAGAATTAATGCTAAAAAGTAAATGGAAGCATTTGAATGGTTGTATAACAAAATGGAAAAATTATGCGTTAAGTTGAATGATTAAAATTATCTTGGTGTTGTATTCAATAAAAAAAAGCAGATTGAATTTAAACAAACATTATTTAGTGCAAATCTATTTTGAAATCTATTTAGATCACGAATACCTTACTTTTCAATTGTCAAGATTGTGAATTAAAACTAAATATGAGCTTCGCTCTGGGAAAATGGGGCTTTATAGATGTGCGTCAAGTGTCGTCCTAGATAAGCCTGTGCAGTCCGCACAGGCCAATCAGTGACGACACTTTCCGATTTTATTGTATGTGTCTTGTTCTGAGAAAATTAGACTTAATGCATGTGCGTAAAGTGTCGTCCCAGATTAGCCTGTGCAGTCCGCACAGGCTAATCAGGGCCGACACTTTCCGCTTTTATGGTATTTTTAGTTTCAAGGAAGTCCCTCCTTGCCGAAAATCAAGTTTAGGCGGAAAGAGTCGTTACTGATTAGCCTGTGCGGACTGCACAGGCTAATCTGATATGACACTTTACGCACATGCATTATGCCCAGTTTTCTCAGAACAAGACACATATTTTAAGTTGAAAGCGACAATCTCGTATAGGTGGACAAATAGGTCGTTGCTGATTAGCCCGTACGGTCTATATTACAATTCAACAATATGAGCCGCGTTCTGAGAAAACTGGGCATAATGCATGTGCGTAAAGTGTCATCCCAGATTAGCCTGTGCAGTCCGCACAGGCTAATCAGGGACGACACTTTCCGCCTTAACTTGATTTTCGGCAAAGAGGGACTTCCTTGAAACTAAAAATACCATAAAAGCGGAAAGTGTCGTCCCTGATTAGCCTGTGCGGACTGCACAGGCTAATCTGGGACGACACTTTACGCACATGCATTAAGCCCAATTTTCTCAGAACAAGACACATATAATTCGTACTCGATTAACTTTTTTACTATCATTACATTCATAAAGAATGTGCTCACAGTGCTGTTATTATCATAGTATGAAACAGCGTGCATTACAAGAGGATGTCTTTGCCTTCAATTGCTAACGATATTTGCAAGATAACCTCCAAAAGGAATCAAACACATTATTGGGATCGTTAACGTTCGCGTTATATAATTGAGCCTCGCTCTGTGAAAAGGGGGTTTAATGCATGTGCGTAAAGTGTCGTCCCAGATTAGCCTGTGCAAATTCGGGCCGAAACTTTACGCTTTTATTGTATTTTTCGACTAAAAGGAGACCCTTCATAACGAAAAAAATAGCTAAGGCGGAAAGTGTCGTCCCAGATTAGCCTGTGCGGACTGCACAGGTTAATCTGGGACGACACTTTACGCACATGCATTAAACCCCCTTTTCACAGAGCACAGCCCATATTAATTTGACAATATAATGCATGACATTATGGACTGTAAAGATGCAAACTTAGTCTATATTATGCATATGAATAAAAACATATTCAGGGGAGGGCACTTTGGGAAATCTTGATTGATTCATACTCCACAGGCAAACTCCACGCAGCGGTTATCTCCCATCGTTACTGACGTTAGCCAATACCATCACAAGAAAATCATTCCAGATCTGGAAGCATTTTATTTATTTTTTGTTCAAATTTTATGATATAAAAATTAGTATCATAGCGGGTAACGTGCTTTTTTACTCGATTGTATACAAACACTTAAAGCAATGTATCTGTCAGTCTATGTTTTTCACATGATACACATATATGAGTCGTGTTCTGAGAAAACTGGGCATAATGCATGTGCGTAAAGTTTCGTCCCAGATAAGCCTGTACAGTCCGCACAGGCTAATCAGGGCCGACACGTTCCGCTTTTATGGTATTTTTAGTTTGAAGGAAGTCCCTTCTTACCGAAAATCAAGTTTAGGCGGAAAGTGTCGTCCCTTATTAGCCTGTGCGGACTGCACAGGCTAATCTGGGATGACACTTTACGCACATGCATTATGACCAGTTTTCTCAGAACAAGACATATATCATGATTTTAAAGGGGCCTTTTCACAATTTGGTAAATTGACAAAATTAAAAAAATGTTTAAGATTCGCAAATTTTCGTTGTAGTTATGATATTTGGGAAAAAACAGTACTACTGAACATTAACCATGCTCCAAAATATCCATAGTATGCATCTTTTTGACGATTTAGAAACCTGATATTATAAAGCGTTGTAACGCGAAACGATTGAATATTTCGAGAGTTCTGTTGTTGTTATATTTTGTGATACTACAAGGATTGCTTATATAAAGTATTAAATACAACACTGATTGTACGAGCACCGATGGCCGAGTGGTCTAAGCGATAAACTTTTACACCAGGGGCCAGTTGTTCGAGCTCTGTTGAGGGTAACTTTTTTGTCTTTCTTTAGCTTTATTTTTGTTTCTTACTGTAGCTTTTTAGATCCAATGTTTACATTTATCAATATAAAGCATTTAATGACAAACTTCAATACATGCCAAAACCTGTGAAAAGCCCCTTTAAGCGTAGAATTATCTCAAAAGTCATCTTGAACAAATATGTTTTAAGTATAAATGGAAAGACATGCACATACTATGATACAATATTATTTATTATTTATAGTTGTATGGAAAACAAAACGTATCGATGAAATGTCAGCCTTATTGATTCATGTGATTTTGTTTGTAATAATATTATTTCTTCTATTTTAGACGTTGGAAAATATTACTAGTTGGCAAGCAGTATATTAAAGTTCCTCGATATAAACCTATTAATCTATGCAAACTTTGACATGTTGGCATTCACAAAACAAATGTAAATTAGATTCTGTGCATATGGAGTAAAAGCAACATCAGACTAATTTCGATATTTTGCATTTACGTAATAATATAGTGTTAGGGATAATTTGCGCGATATATTTATTTTAAAAACACATGAGTTTTGTGTCGGTGGACAAACAAAATTTAAGGATTAATATTTTGCGAGCTCAATGTAATCCTCCATATTTTCATGCTTTAATTCATTGTGTTTCTCATTTGTAAATAATTCTTTGCAGACAGGTTTGCATTCCTTTTTATATTCAATAAAGTTTTATTCATTAATGTTGGAACCGTTCATTCGATGTCACTTTGATGTTACGTATATTTCAATATGGGCGATGTGTTGTTAAATAAAGCGTTGTATGTTTTTTTAAATCATTTTATTTTTAAATCAACAAATATTGTTTTGGTAAAGGAGTAAACTTTGTGTTCAAACATATAATTTAGAAAATGCAATAATTTGTCAATCATTGATTTGTAAAATAACGTTTCGTTGTGATTTTTCACGTTCCATGGTTTGAAGTTATATTGAAAAATCATATTTCAAACGACATCTCTAAGCATTTGATAAGTAATAAGTATAATTGCTTGATATTTTTGGTATTCACGACGTTATATCCGGCATGCTTGCAAAAAGTTTTTTTAAGTGTAAAACATTATATATCCTCTAACAGGTTGTCGGATTTTCCATCCAAAAGAAAGTTGAAACATACATGTTTTCTATTTCTATTCGAAACGTCGACAGAACTGTAAGCGGGTAAACCACATAAGGGAATGCAAAACTTTTAAAAGTAGTAAAAACATTGAGTTTTTTAATAAGTGTTAAGTTTTATCTTTTTTTATTCATGTAAACAGTATATTTTACTTTGAGGGTTGGTAAGTCTGATACAAGAGCAAAATCTTCAGTAGCGTTAAGGCGAGCCTCCGATGAGATCTTTCCCATTTTTGCAGAACAAGTAATAATTTCTTGGCAAACAAAATGCCGAACGCGACGTTAATAGCTAGTTTTGTTTGCGATTCAAATATTCGAGCTGCAATTCAATTGTATCGATCATGTAGGCGCTTTTTCGATTAGTGCAAGCGTCTGTCTATTGTTTTCCAACATGGCGATCGACGGTGAATTTTATATTTGGTTGTACTTATTAAATTAGATTAATACTTGTCTTCCAGCCATTCTTGTAAAAAGTACTTTTTTCCTTAAAATCTCCAGGACAAATGCAATACCAGTATACAAAAATTTCCATTGTAAATCTTGTGTCGAGTGATGAAAACAATAGCATTAACAGTTGCAAATTTGAATCGATTCTGACTGTCGTGATATGACCGATATTTAGATTGCTGCATTAACTCAACCAAACAAACGGTTCTGAAAGAGTTCGTGTTATTATGATATTGATCTTATTTAATACTCATCCAAGCTTTTGTAATATTTAATTAAACATTTGATGTTGAGAGTTAAGTACTTTTTTGTAGGTAATAAGGCGGTATACATTTGATTGTTTGATATAATGCAGTTACCATTTCAGAGATGTGGCATCTGATATTTTCTCCGGTATTAATTTATATGTTTAAAAATTTATAGAAACATGCTTGGAGCATTGTCCGTACTTTTTAATGCTATTTATGTGTTTAAATTATTACTTTTAACTCCATTAGAACTCCTTTAAAACAATATATAGTGATGTGTTTCAACAATTACATAATTTGTATGATTTTCGTCAGTCTGAATTGTTGAATTATATTATATGTTCTTGTATAAACATTTTGATTGGCATCTTGACTTGCTATATCTATATATATATACGGTGTATTGCACCTTTATGTTCAAGGATAACTTAGTCGTTTCCATGATTGACGCTAATGGTGATTTATATAGTGTAAACGTATTTTAAAAAATAAAAAAATAGTTTTATTATTATTATTATTAGTAGTAGTAGTGGTAGTAGTAGTAGTAGTAGAGAAGTAGTAGTAGTAGTAGTAGTAGTAGTAGAAGTAGTAGTAGTAGTAGTAGTAGTTGTTGTTGTTGTTAAGTAGTAGTAGTAGTAGTAGTAGAAGTAGTAGCGTAGCTGCAGCAGAAGCAGCAGCAGTAGCAGTATTTTTATTATTATTTATTATTATTATTATTATTATTATTATTATTATTATTATCATTATTATTATTAGTGTGCTTCTTCCTAAGAACAGTTTTTACCATACTTCAAATATCAAAAACTAAAAATATAAAATCTCGCCATATTTAAGAATTAAACGATATTGGTGTGCAATAAACATAAAGGATGAATCATCAGCGAAAAGTTCTTGCTGTGTGTATGTATACCTGTAATGTAAGGGTCTATATTATTATTTATTTTTTATATTAGCTCTATGCAAATTATTAAAAGTTAGAGTCAATGGGCATCTCTGTCAAACAATCTTTGAATGCGGAAGAAATTCACAAAAGAAATTATTTGTTACGCATGATATTCCCTTTTCGTAAAACAATTCAGTTCATAATGTGTTGACTACACTAAAACTTGTCAAGCAATTTGACTACGAAATCATGATCAATATTATTATCAAAATGTAAATTAAAAGGCAAAAAAATACACAGCATTCGTACTAAAATGTGTCTATTCAGGCGATGTGCATTTATCAACATGATTGCATTTCAACGAATTACAACTTTTTGTCTTCACATTTAGTCCATGCAAAGGTGTTATTATAATTATTGATTATATTATAACAGATTTAAACTTATTTTAGCCTGATTTTATGGAAAGTCCTGCATGTATAGTGACGCTCTCAAGTCGGTTTCCTTGGCAAAACAACAATTTGTTGTCGTAGAAAAGATCATGAGGACGCTAAACGAGTGGGGGTCAAACCCGTGACCTCCCGATAGAAAATTGAACAAATATCCATTACACCATTTCAATATTGTTCTAAATAAAAAAATAAAATATTTATGTTTGATTGATTAATATTTGTTCACTTTGCGCAGATATTGTACAAATGAGTGTACGAACCATATATCTCAACCAGATATTTCTACTCGCAAGATATATATAATTCTACGATCAAAAATGTTTCATCAATAATTTCTATGTAGCGAGGTCGCGAAACCAAATGGTAAGTTGAAAGCCATGTGATCTACCCCATCCAAAACCTGTTCTATTCCCTTATGTTTAACTATGAGCAAATCAAAACAAGTAACCCCATGTATAATTTTAACATATACTGCTCTAGCGTTTCGTCATAGTCACAGTTCTAGAAAAAAAAACATAGTTATATGTACCTGTTTTCATATCCCTAAACAAGCTTACGCGCTGAATAAGCGTGGTAGCCAACTTAATATTGAACGGGGGATTTCGGTCTCCTGGCGGCTGCGTCAGATAGCTGATAATCTCCGAATTTACGACACTGACCATCTTGTCCGATAATGTGTGTCCGGAAATGAGTATATAGTGTCCGAATATACGTGTCCGAATATACGTACCAACGTTTCCGAATTATCCGTCGGGATATGATTTTCTTTCTTGACCGACACTACGAAACGTTTTAGATATAAAAAAAAATTAAGACTAAATCGTTCACATGTTTTGCATAATTCGCAAACGTATGACCACTTATGTAAGCGATGACCAAAATGTCATAAAATAATGACAACGGCTTACACAACAAACCCCATTTGAGTCCCGATGGCGGCGGTAAGATTCAATTTAACAAAGAGGGAATATCCCACACGTTCATATTATGGCAATTGTAACTACTTATATATGACACTTTGTTATTGTTTTCCAGTAAGTCGACTTACTGTCCAGACATAAAGTCTCAGCAGTGTTCAGACATTAAGACTCGATAGGTAATTAAGGCAAAAGCGATACACACACCCGGTTATGGGACCACTAAAACATGCGATCAAACGTATGTTTCGTGGAGCTAGACGTTAAATATACTCGCCAATCTGTGTTTATAGTATGATCTAACTGTGCGTTGGCTGTGCTCGTTTTTGGTGTTTTGGAGATGCTTAACTCGGCGCATGAGGTATTGACAGTACAAGAGATAGTGGGGAAATTTAGTATCACTTTCTCTACGCATTGCTTCATATTACAAATAATATTGTTCTTAATCTCTGAAGAAAAGGCATGTATGTGTCATCTTTGAATTGGCCTTAAACGGGAAATAATTAACAGTCCTTATCTAAGCCTGGTTTTGTAAAACATATTACATAAAACATATAACATTTTACATAGACGCGAACAATTTGGTGTGAAACACAAATACTATCATAAGAGAAGTCAGTGTTTGTAGATGTTTCAGATGATTTATGTGTTTTTGTTGTTACTGCTTCTGGAGATTGTAAATGTTTTACAATAAAATTAATCCTTTCCCACTTAGAAGCAAAGTGAAAAATGGCTATGTGCAAACAGCATAAAACCAGAACAGCCTGCGAGTAACTCGAAGTGTGTACAGGTTGTATGCTGTTTGCTGCTTATCAGTATCTAAGGTTTGGAACTGAAACCTTTAAAACTTGAACCTAGTAAGAAAGGTCTTTAATGAAATTTAACTTTCTAAGGGACTAAAAATTCGTCAAAATACGTATCTAAGCGGTCAGGGGTTAAACCAACGCCTTTATATTATGATAAGTCAATTGTGAATATTTTGGCCGATCGCCTTTCATCAGAAAATCCGTTGTTATTTTTGCAATGGATAATCCTTGCGCTTTTGATCCTTTAATCGGTCCACTTAATGGATAACAGTCTTGACTCTTAAACTGTTTAAAGAATTATATGATTAATTTTATAAACGTGAGTTTGCAATAACTATTGTTTATCGCTGCCAAATTGATATTTATTCAGAAAGTCCGTACTTAAATTAACTTTTGAACGTCCGCGGGGTCACATTTGGTTTGTTACAATCATGGCGGGTTCTTTATTAGATGTAACTAACTGATATAACTATACTACACGTGTTTTTTATTAACTTATCTTAACCTATAAATAATTAGGGCTTACGTAACTTAATCAACGGCATTCTTGATAAGCAGTTTAAACACATATTTAGCTTACCAAAAAAACCTGAGATGGAATTGTTGTTTGAATATAGTATATTAAAGTTTCGAGGAAAACATGGGTTTTAATTAAATACAAGATAAGAATATCAGACTTTTTTACCTCTAAATGTTCGTTCCCCTTGAGTAGAGTAACAAAAAAACAACAGCGGATGAATATATGATACAATTCAAGAGTGTAAGTTTGCGAAGATATAAACGAAAGGCATCAATCAAACTAGAGCTACAAATATAAGATGTCTGTTTCAAAATAGTTGTAGGATGGTCGGCCAAACTTTCTTTCGTAAAACATAGGATCGGTCGGGTTAGTGGAAGAAAACAATGTTTACGTTCTTACCTGACTTTAGGTCATTAAACAGGACGGACTTGTTTTTGAACCAGGAAACGAGTTCTTGACATTCGTATTCCGCCCTACACTCGGCTGTCTTCGAAAGGACGCTGAGCAGGGACTTGTACTTGATCTGCATGGTCATCAATGTGCAAGGGGTTTGGAAAGAGGTTAAAACACTTCACAAACAGCGACGTGTCGCCCTCAGAAGTCTAAACCATTCAACAACAGCGACGTGTCTCGCTCAGAGGTTTAAACCACGTCAACAACCGCGACGTGGTTCAATCAGAAGTTAAAACCCTTCACCAATAGCGACGTGTCTCGCTCAGAGGTTTAAATCATCCACCAAAGGCGACATTTCTCGCTAAGAGGTTTAAATTCCGTCACTAATAGCGACGTGTGTCGATAATAGGTTTAAACCCTTCACAAAATTATACGTGACTAGCTCAGAGGTTTAAGCCCTCGGTAGAAAGTGTTAGAGCCGTGTAAATTGGCGGCAAATGGACAATGTTCTCACTAGTTCTATTTCTTTACCCATTGGGTTGGCACTGTGTAGTCAAAACAAGTTAAACTTCTCCCCACTGGATTTTAAATAGGAACGTCTCACGTCGTACAGTGTATGTTTCACGCGAGCCGCCTGTATGCTTCCATGTTCACAATTTAGTCAATGATAATGCACAATTCTTGCACTTAGATAGTTGTATACGTCAATGTCTATGACCCTGGTCAAACTAGTAAAGCGTGACAATAAAACAAAATTAGAACACTTATATTCTAGATATTCCACTGAATACTACACTTTACTCTGTTATTTTGTGTGTCCGGTTCTGGACAGGTTGAAGTTTGTTTAAATGGACAAACAATAGGGCATTATTTTTGCGCAACTAACATTTTTTTCGTTACAATAACCTGTTAGGCATAAACCGTGCCAGGGAACCATTTATTGCGTGAACAGATTGTCTGCCTAGAATCAATGTACCTAAAGTGGACCTTATCATGCTCCAGACAAATATTCACTCGAGCGTTGCCATAGCGTGTTCGACTCGAGGTCCGGTCTCGTTGTTTGTGGTTATCTGAAAAAAAAGGAATATACGCGTACTTATTGATATCATGGATAAACATTTATGTCGGTTTGACAAATTAACGTCTCTTTTATTTAGAGGTTAATACCTCGTTGCTTTGTACGGCCTTCGGGCGATTATTCACTCCAGGGCCGAGTACCACTTCTAGCCCTCAAGCAACGATGGCATTAATATATTATAATAAACCAGTATATTACGATTTGAATCAAGTTACTTTTTAGTGGGACTCGTGTTTAACAATTTCACAATATACTTTTTTATGGTTTGCACAAGATCGGCTTTAAAGCGAAACAAAACACAGCTAAAGCGAATGTAATCCAAATAATAATATTAAACACATGCATCATACAATCAACCACACATTTTGTTTGTGTTCTATTATATCACGTCATAAAAGCCACACTCGAATGTTATGTTCCCGGAAAACAAAACTTTGTCCCATATCAATAAGTCGATACCGTTATTGCTTCTGTTATCTTATCAGACTTTTCTCAGCCATGGTCTTATAATTGTAAAACCAACACTCGACGTCAATCACATAATTGAACCTATGTTTACATAATCATTTATTTCTCTCATAGCTCTTCAAGGCCCGCTAATGAAATATGCGTCATTTTATTTCCGTGCCAATAAGTTTTGTCGGCTCAGCGTGCGTAAAGCTAAAGAACTGTTAGGACGCAATACATAAAGTATCATACAACCCAGATTGAACTTTTTTCTCTCACAAGACAATTTTATAAAACAAAATCTACAAATGTAGACAACGACCTGCTGAGTACAAGTGCTGTGTCGAATGCTCAAAGGTCATACTTAAATGTCAAGGCTCTACTTATAAGAACAGAACAGATATTTATACCGATTTGTACATAGTACATCTTAATCAGACTATAATAGACATATGAAAAGGCCACTTGGAAAGTAAATGATAATACAGAATTAGGTAATGTACATACTATAACACATGATACATGACAATAGTGGGAAAACACGAAAACAGGTAATTGCATTTTTGCAAAGTATTTATGCGACAGGGTGGCAATCAGCATTTATTCTGTTAACATATATGGAAAATGAACTAAATACAATATGGTCATTTTAATTATATAATTTGGGTTATTATGCTATTAAATAGAAGCGAATAGCCAACATATATTGCGTGGGTTACATAAGGCAGCATATTGTATAACCAAACATGTCTGTTACACTTATATATAAAGAAAACATTTTAGTTCCATAAAATAACTGTTTAAAAAAACTTGATACAGCTAGAACCGACTGTAACTTCATCATTCAACTGGAAGTTGTACAATAATTTGCCTCATTCGTTCACCATGCTGAGAGAACATAATAACGGAAAATGCTTCTGGAAAGTATATGAGGCCAATACGGCAATTTCATATGCACATTATTGCATGAAAACGGACAACAACAAAAAAACAATGAGAACAACAGCAGAGTAATAAAAAAATGAAAACAAGAATAAAGTTATGAACACTGGTAAAAAAAGAAGGTAACGCTATTAAATATGAAAACGAATACATTAGAATGGACTGTAACAAAGAGGAGAAACAAAGGGGAAACATGTAAAGGCAACCGAGAAGAAGTGACATGAGAAAGAACAACAGAACAGACAAGTGCCATTTATATCGGTGCAATAAGCATACAACGAAAGGAGCAAAAAAGGAGAATACTAATAAGAAAAAAAAAACGAAAAGGAAAAGACGGGACAAACACACAAGTAGAAGATGACGTGGTCGTTAAGTAATTTTGTCATTGCCATTTCCGCCATCTTGAAAATATTACAACTGGGACCACGTTATTGTTATTATGGTATTTTCTTGATAGCCAGCGTATGCTACGATTGATTGCAACAAGCTGTCATGCAGTTTTCGAAACGTGGTCGATATTACAGTTTTTATAAATGTAATGTCAGCAAATGTCTGCTGTATTTTTTACAGATGGCGTTATAGAGGTCTTAAATAAAAAATAGTCCTTGTACAATGTTGTCAATAATTCTGTCCGTAATAAGAAACAATTAAGAGCCTTTATATTGAGATACCCGTAAAATCTGTTGTATTCCGACATTATTATATAAATCATTAGATAGCGTCTTCATAAAGCTCAATCTGTTATTCTTTATTGATGCAACACCTTATCTGAAATACATAATTTATAAACTTAAGCGCGCTCTGTGAAAAGGGGGTTTAATGCAAGTGCGTAAAGTGTCGTCCTACATCGGCCTGTGAAGTCCGAACAGGCTAATCAGGGACGACAATTTACGCTTTTATTGTATTTTTCATTTAAAGAAAGACTGTTCATGACGAAAATCTGGTTCAGGCAAATATGGTTCAGGCGGAAAGTGTAGTCCCTGATTAACACGTGCGGACTGCAAAGGCTAATCTGGGACTACACTTTACGCACACGCATTAAACCCCTTTTTCACAGAGAACGGCCCATTTATTTTAGTTTCTCCAACATATGTTCAATGCTGAATCATTCTGCAGAGGGCGGATACAGCATGCGGATGTCGCATTATTCTGTGTGTAAGCATACCAAGTTTAATGAATATTTTTAGCGATTCAAGGAATATCTCAAAATTATATTAATTGTGTATTGTTAAAGTCATAAGACCGCATGCACGAGCTTGTAAATAACACATTCCTTCTTACTTAACATAACGTACATGTAACACAATAAAAAATCGGTCCATCTTATCTACACATCATAAAATGGAACATAACATAGACAAATCGCAGGAAAACCATAGTTGAAATAATCCAACTCCCAGCTATTGACCCTCCTGGGTCCGAGCTGTAAGTATGTTCACGTAAAAGCTTAGGGCATTAAAGAAGAACAAAAGGAAACCACTAGTTTTACACATGAATCAATCTCGGATAATTTCGAAAATTCAAGAATTTTCATACATTTAATACAGTGTTAAAAAAACTGATAAATAAAATCCATTGCTGACGTTTGTTTACAGGCATATTCTATATGGCATTCACATCACCCTTAAGCTAAAAATAGAGACTTTGTGCAACTTTGAGATGATCTGATGTGTTTGTTTTAGATCCATTTGTGCTGTATTTGTTAAGTTATTTGTGAAGACGTGATGAACATGTAAAGTTTTGTGAAGATATTTTATAATTTTAAAAGTCATATTTGTAAATCATATGTATTTGTTTAAAAGGATATGGTTTTATTTCAATACTATATTTACACATGTGTATAGTGTGCGTTTCTTCTATACTTTTTCTAGATACTGGTTTACATGTGTGCACATCATGTGTATAGTGTGCGTTTCTTCTATACTTTTTCTAGATACTGGTTTACATGTGTGCACATCATGTGTATTTGTAATAAGAACTAGTTCTTATAAGTTGGTGAATCATATTTCTTTTGCGACATTTGTGTATTTTGTTTAAGTCTATTTGTGAAAACTTAGATTTATGTTCTTATAGTGTGTGCGCAAATCAAAATTAATTTATGGTATTTGTTCGCTCTGATATTTAGCAATAATAAGACATTTAGTTTTTATGTCGCCACTTTACTATTGATAACCGCACGCATTGTTATATGACGACATTAACTGGTTTTCAATAATCAAATGATTCAATTATCACGTCGCGTATCCTTTCAACAGATATTTACGAAGTACGCTCCAAAGCCGTTTACTAGACGAAATTCATCACCCATAATCGTAAAAAGGATATTTCATTATGTGACTTTTATCAATGTATTCTCCACAACACATGTACTGTTTTGTCCTCTAGCTCGAAAAACTAATACTTTATATTATTAAAAGAACTGGCAATATAGCGTACACTTTGAACAAGATAAAGAGACATGCCCACAATAATTAGCCTTAATGTCTCATATTTATACCCAGATGAAGAGACTCGGTTAGTTGTTGGATCATACTGTACGTGTTATTATAATTGAGCCGCGATTTGTGAAAAGGGGATTTAATGCGTGTGCATAAAGTGTCTTCACAGGCTAATCTAGGACTAAAATTCCCGCCTAAACTGGATATTTGCTAAGATGAAACTTTGTTTAAAATAAAAATATAAAAGCAGCGGAAAGTGTCGTCCCTGATTAGCCTGTGCGGACTGCATAGGCTAATCTTGGACGACACTATACGCACATGCATTAAACCCCCATTTCACAGAGCACGGCCAAATTGTATAATACTCAGTGTAGACGCTGGGTCCAAAATGGCATACATGCATACCATGTTTTAGACATCATTAAACCCATAGTTTAAAGTCGGATATTGTCAGTTTATAACCATAACTAAGTAGCAAAGAGTCAACAATAAGTCTTATATAATAAACGCAGTAGGCGAAAAGTTTTTACCTCTGCCAGCAAACGATTGATATCCATTTATTGAAAAATACAAGTATTTTAAATATTACCGTTTTCTGTATACGTTTATTTCATATAACGATAACTGTGGCTCGATAAGTCTTTGTTGGCTCGGGTACTACTTAAATGTACCCCGGGTACTCTTAAGTATACTTACTTGTACCCAGGGTACGGTAAATATACTCAAACGTACCCGCATTGTGTACTCACCGGTCTTACTGACCTGTGTACCAACGCGAAAGGCATTGAAGGTAGCACTTCTTTTACATGTGAAAAGTGAAAGCGAAAGTAGGTCAGGTAATCGTGCTTCTGATAATCGCTATCAGTTTAATAGAGATTCAAAATCACATTTAAACATTATTAAATAACATTTCTGCAAACAACATTTCGTTTTAAACACACACACAAAACGATTTTGCTTTCATCATTAACATTTTCATTCCTACGCAGAACTACCTTTGGTGGAAGCATAATTCCCCAAACCAGGGAAATGTGATGCGTCTTAGTATAGAGGTGACAATAACGTAGTGACGTCACTATATATGTATAGAATGACGTACCCGGGAATTTTAAAGCTAAATCGGTCGTTGTCGGCTTTTTTTTAATTAATTATGTTCTCATGTATGTCAACTTTCTGTCAAATACCATCTATATGATCGAAACTCCTAATCAAATGAATATTTATGAAGTTGTTTTTTTAATAAGAAGTTTGTTTAAGATAAACAAAATCGTTTTACGGTTATCGGTAGCGCGTTTTACGACATCGGATTTTTGGCGGGATTACAACTCGGGTACAGTCTAATATCGACCCGGTACGTTTAAGTATATTAACCGTTCCCGGAGTACAAGTAAATATACTTATGAGTAGCCGGGGTACATGCAAGTAGTACCCGAACCGACAATGAAAAAATCGAGCATAACTGTGCGCCTCACTTCTCTATAAGCGGCGCGCATTAATGCGATAACTTACTGACTTTTAGCCTGCATAATACAGAATAAGTTCCCGCAAGACATGTTCCCGAACACAA
Organism: Dreissena polymorpha; assembly: GCF_020536995.1. Classification (NCBI taxonomy): domain Eukaryota; kingdom Metazoa; phylum Mollusca; class Bivalvia; order Myida; family Dreissenidae; genus Dreissena; species Dreissena polymorpha. Next base: position 41,183,636 of record NC_068360.1, read on the forward strand.
CTTAAAAATTCTGTCGGCTCAAATCGAAAGCAGCATTTCAAAATGTTCATCTTTTGAGACAATAATGAGAACTTCTGCCCAAAATGATAGTGTTTTTGTCCGCTGTATTAACATTGTTGCTCCAGAATGAACTGAACTAAACTACATTTAGCAATTTTTGTACATAATGAAACGTCTGTAAACTAAACACCGATACTTAGAATTATGTTTGAAAAAAATCTTTATTTGTTAAAAATATTACAACTAAAATAGATCGCTTACTACCTGGTTACTTAGCTGTAAGCAACATACTTTTTGGACAGCAGCGATTAAAATGACGTAAGCGTTATTGTTATGAAAGTTATTGTTCATGCGGTAATTTCTCGTCAGCGGTTAAGCCCTTCATACCAGACATACTTTGGATTAAATAACCGACCGCGGCGCCAGTGATACCAAGCCTATCGTTAGAGTTCAAAAATTTTAATATCGGGAAGATCAGTTATCCCATCCGTGGTCTAATGGTAACATACTTGCGCCATAACTCAAAGTTCGCAGGTTCGACACCCTTCCCAAACTTAACCCTAATCTTCTAAGTTTTTCACAAGAGGACTTTAAACCGGGGTGCAGTTGTACAAGGTCTTTAAAAGTCAGAGGAGCGTGTCTTCAATAGGGCGTCTTCTAGACCTCACGCTATTGCATTTAGCCCAAATAACAATTATTTTTGGGAGGCATGCATATCGGGAAAACAAGGTGTACTCGATATAAACTATGACTATCTAAGACATGGGGGTTCACTGGGTCAAACAAAAAAATCGCCACCAAATTTCGTTACTTGAAATAAGTTTAAGCAAAACTTTATCAATAATGATATTGTTAATACACTAAGAGACTTTTCTGACGCAACATGTTTTCAAATCATTATAGCTCCCTTCGGATTTTTGATGAAATTTTGACCGAGAATATTTCAACACATAAATATCAATTTCTAAAGATTTATTTGAAAAAGACTGACAAACAATTGTAAAACTACAAAACTTCAAATATCATTTCAAAAGTAAAATTCTCAAAATCGTACAACGTAAAAAAATGCCATTGTGAAAAGTCACGAATATAATAAATTCGAGTGGCTAATTCTCATTGAAGCCACGCAGTTGCTAACAAATCTTTGAGGGATGTTGCGTAGCTCAACTGACAAGGGCACGGTGACATAGAGGTGACATTCACTTCTCTTTTTTTAAATTGCTCTCCTCTTTTTTCTATCTCGTACCCGAACGACAATCGCGCAAATACCAAATATTTACACGTGAAATAACAGAGCATGCGGCGATGTCTCTACGAAACGCCGCGATTACTTTACATGAAAAGTTCAATTTAATTATGCACGTAGATTAAAATGTACATATTTATCAAACAATTCGTTTTTTTGTTTCTGATTCATTAAAAGAAAGATCATCAATACAGATTAGCCACCTAAAGATACACTAATGTAAGAAAATGTATAATCATACAGCGCAATATTACTACTTTAACAAAATTGATATTCAATTCAAATACAATTATGCAAATAGAAAAAAAAAATGTCAGCGCTCGTCCTAAACGTCACACGTGAGTGACGCATCAACCATTTAACCATATACGGTTGTACAAGAACATGTTAACCCATTTATGCCTAGCGTCTTGAAAAAAAAGCCTTGGCAAACAGCGTAGACCCAAATGAGACGCCGCATGATGCGGCGTCTCATCAGGGTCTGGGCTGTTTGCTTCAATGAATTTCTGTAAGAAATATTCTAAATATACAAATAAATATACTAGACATCCCTAATTTTGGAAATAAATTGATCCAATTTAGAAGGATAGTCTACTAGGCATAAATGGGTTAAACCGACAAAATACATGCATCCGTTTAATATTATTTCAAACGACAATTACAATTCACAGTATGTTATCAAAGCGTGTTAATATAGCATGTCTTTATTTCCTTATTTTCGATGTTTATATTAATATACATGTACATGAATCGGTTTTCCGGAATATTGTTCGAAATTTTCGTTGATTTTGAGGATTTATGTGCTTTTAAGCAAGATATCGCATAACTTTAAATTTTATTGAAATTTCGGCAATATCAAAAAAATCAGATGTACAAACAAAAGTGATTGAAATAAGTGATTTATAATCTGGTCGTCGTCACAGCTTTTTAAGAGGAAATATATGATTTCCATCGCCAAAAAATATTGTGTACGAAATTAGAATTAACCAATAATGCATAATTGTAAACACTATAGAAACATATAGAAACACAATGGCAATAAAGTTTGTTAATAAGTAAAGTTACATCTGTTTAATTTGTGTTATATGAATCACTCAGACGCACAAAACCAATGTTGACGGAAAAAGTGGTATACCAAAAATAAATGCTAACAGAGGGAAACACGTCTCATTTTTAAATGTTAAACCTCGTTTTAAAAGAAAAAAAATGATCAAGCGTTTATCGCTGACGAAAACCAATGCAATTGTTATAACTTATAAGTATTCATATTGGCCGGAAGTTTCTGTCATATTCCATCGACAATTGAAAAAGGTTAAAGCTACGTCGAAAAAAAACCCATCGCCATCGTATCTCTTTGAACATAATGACTACAATACCTGATTCCCCAAGGTAACAACAGCGTCCACGGGTCTTTCACAGTGTACTATCCTTGCTCTCATTAAAGCACGCAACGTTAACGCGCAAAGAACATCCGTTACAAGTGCAGCGTTCGAATTATCAACGACGAATGTCAAATGAATAATTTTCATGCCATAAACATAAATGCATCAGGCGGTTATTGGGAAAATATCCATTCAGTAGCCCTTTTTCATTACAAAAGCAAAGTCCATACAAAAAAAAATTCCCATAATTCTGAATTAATATTTCTTAATGTTAAATACGCCACATTAGAAGCGATTGACCCGCATTTTGCAGATTTAGCAAAGAGCATTATCATTTATCACATAACTGACAATAAATTAAAATCGTTTAGCTCTTTAGTGCACTTGTTTTCTTAATAGGCTATTTAATATAATGGATTTTTGAACTTATCGTTTTTTGGTACTAATGATAAATCCCAGTAGATGAATTAGTTTCTTTATAAACCACTTCAATAGCCATTTAGGATACGTAATAGTTTTAAAAGAAAACAACGAATAGTGGAAAGAGAATTAACAAAGTCGAAAAACTAAATAATAATTACACAGTGAGATGATGGCTTTTAAATAAGCAAATATCGAGACCTTTATACTGACTAAAAGAAATAAAGAACAAAGTAAACGTTAATCTCTTAGATTATGTCAGCGTAAAGATTATTGCTTATATAAAAAAGTTATAGGATAACTAATCTCTTAAAGGACTTCATTACTTCCTTACGACGTCGTTAACTTCTAACGTGATTGCACTATGAAGATGGTTCGATCTATTTTTTGAACTCTCTGTGCCATTAATCTTCCTTTAAAACAACTTAAAATTATTGTATGCCAATAAGAAATTACTAAGAACACTTATGAATGTGTTAAATTAGACGACAATGGTATTAATCATCTTCAGTTCATATTTGCCTGTATCGTCAAAGGAATTTTGATCTTGACATTTAAGAGCATGCTTGGCCTTGTTTATCAAGATCCCGGGCTGCTCGTTCAGATTGCACTGTTTGGTGTTGTTTTTCCTGTCGTAGTTGTTTTGAAGTTGTTGTGTTTCAATCATTTATGATTGGAACTTAGGTTTCACTACATGTCAGAACTTTAAAAAATATGACAAGTCACTAATTGTTTGTCAATGATTGACCGAACAAAATATTAGCTTATATGTTATTTGTTAATAATTAATATCAAACTACATAAACCCATCGATTTTTATCATATCCTCACTATGAACCTTGGAAAAACAGATCTGGAATACCAGGCGTAGACAAACAGCCTTGGACAAACAGCCTTGGACAAACAGCCTTGGACAAACAACCTTGGACAGAACAGCTTTGAACAAACAACCTTGATTATACAACCTTGGACATACAACATTGAATAAACAGCCTTTGACAAATGATTTCGACAAACACCTTTAAACAAAAAGCCTTAGGCACACAGCCTTGAACAACCAGCCTTGGAAAAACAACATTGAACAAACAACATTGAACAAACAACATTGAACAAACAACATTGAACAAACAACATTGGACAAACAACATTGGACAAACAACCGTAAACAGACAACCTTGGACGGACAACCTTAAACAAACAGCCTGTGACAAATGATTTATAAAAAGAACTTGGACAAGCAGCCTTGAACACAGCAATGGACAAACAGCCTTAGACAAACAGCCTTTAACAAACAGCCTTGGACAAACAATCTCGTACAAACAGCCTTGGAAAGACAGTTTTGAACGAACCACCTTGGACGAACAGCCTTGGACAGACGGCCTTGAACCAAAAACCTTGGGCAAACAACCCTAGACAAACAGCCTTGTGTAAACAGCCTTGAAAAAACAACCTTAAACAAGCAGCATTGATCGGACAGCTTTAGGCAAACCGCCTTGGACATACAGCATTTTACAAAAGGCCTTGGACAAACAAACTAGGACAAACAACCTCGGATAAACAGCATTGGACAAAAAGCCTTGGATAGACAGCCTTGGACAAACAGTATTGGATAAACAGCCTTGAACAAACAGCCCTGTGACAGACAGCCGTGGACAAACAGCCTTGGATAAACAGTCTTGGAAAAACAGCCTTGGACAAACAGCCTTGGACAAACAGGTTTGGACAAATAGCCTTGGACAAACAGCCTCGGATAAACAGCCTCGGACAAACAGCCTCGGACAAACAGCCTCGGACAAACAGCCTTGTAAAAAAGAATTGAAAAAAACAGCATTGAAAAAAACAGACTTTAACACATGATTCGGACAAACAGCCTTGGGCAAACTGCCTTGGACAAACAGTCTTGGACAAACAGCCTTGGACAAACATAATTGGACAAACAGAATCGGACAAACAGCATTAAACAAACAGCATTGACCATACATCCCTTGACTTATGATTTGGATAAACAACATTGGACAAGCAACCTTGGAAAAACTATCTTGGACAAACAACCTTTGACGAACCACCTTGGACAAACAGCATTGGACAGACAGCCTTGGAGAAATAATCTGCGACAGACAACCTTGAATAAACAGCATTTTACAAATGATTTGGACAAACAATCTTGGACACAAGCCTTGAACAACCATGGACAAACAATCTTGGACAAAAAAGTATTGAACAAACAACCTTTGGCAAACAAATTTGGACAAATAGCCTTGGAAAAACAACCTTGGACAAACAGCCATGGACAAACAACCTTGGACAAAAAACCTAGGACAAACAGCCTTGGACAAACAACATTAGACAAACAGCCTTAGACAGACAGCCTTGAACAAAACATTGAAACAACGATATTGGACAAACAGCATGGGAAAAAAACAATTGAACAAACAAAATTGGACAAACAGTCTCGGGCAAAAGGAAATGTGGGAGATCAATGGTGATGTCATGAATTATCTATCCCCCATTACTAAACACGGACTTTATTTTGCATGCCCCTCTGTCTGATTGTTTAAAACAACAACAATTACTATTTGCATATTTTTTATGAAAAGAAAAACGATCGTCTGGTCTTACATATCGGCATTAAATAAATACATGCGGTATCATAACAACACAATCATATATCACATTTACTATAACTTTAATGACTATAGTTTCACACTAGCTAAAAGCGCATTGTTTTATTGGTGTAAATTGAGTCGATCTAGCATGAAGATTTGGCGTTCTCTCTTGTTGTCGTGTTGGAAGCTTTGAAAGTGGCATCACACAAGAAAGACAAAAAGTTCCGGTAGAATGAATGTTGGTGGGTTTGAAGTTGTCAACACACCAACACGAAAAAAAGATGGAAAATGTAATTATTGTCGTATTGGAATCACGCAGGCAAAATATTATACAAAATCAGTCAAAATATTATTATTTTGTGTCAAATGTGAATATGTTCTAATAAGTATGCGGTGTTATTAAAAAAATATGTTTTGTTTAGTTTTGTCACGACAAATATATATCCTATTTGGTTAATTAGTAAATTTAATTGTAAATGTATTTTGCGAACCGAACTGGTTTAAAAACTTGGCATCTACTTGGCAAAGATGCCAAGTAGAAGTCAAATTTAAAAAACTACAACGAATGATTAAGTGAAAAAAAACGATATTTTGTATTTTGACTATGTAGCTTAAATGTAAAAGACAAGGTTTTATAAATAATCACCAGTTGTTTGCGATAAAATAAACGCATAAACTGTGACCATAATCTGGTCATTTACCTGTATTATACATATATGGAATTCACGTTTCAATTGGATTGCTAGTAGAATGAACTAATAAACACCTAATAAACACGTTAAGTTGACACAGTTACATTTCGAAAGCATTTCGAAGTTTTATACCATATTTCTAACAAAATGCATCATGTACAATAATCGACTAATCGATGGTGGTGGTGGTGGTGGTGGTGGTGGTGGTGGTGGTATTGGTGGTGGTGGTGGTGATGGTGGTGGTGGTGGTGGTGGCGGCGGTGGCGGCGGCGGAAGTAGGAGTTGTTGGAGTAGTAGTAGTAGTAGTAAAGCTTTAGCAGTAGCAGTAGTAGTTGTAGTAGTTGTAGTAGTAGTAGTAGTAGTAGTATATTGAATAATATATAGTATAATTATGATAGAATGAACAATAATAGATTGTCTGATGTTAATGTCAATATAAAATAATATATTGACATTAATTACAAAAACAATGCAAAACAGTTTCATAAATATTGAATATACTAAAAAATATGGATGCTATTTAAAATAAAAATTTCTGTTCACCAATTTATTTAACAAAATAAGCGGATAGACTACCAGTTAAATATGCTAGTTGCTCACCTTTTATTAACGTCTTTTTAGTCTGTGTTAAGTTAAAAATCCACCACAAACAAACACGATATGAATAAGCCCATGCATTTTCATTATTAAATGTAACACATATAATTATCGATTTTCTCTTCGTGCATCCAAAACCAGTGAACACACGTCGATAATAGTTTATTCGCTACTTATAACTTATAACAAATAAAACTACCGTGTTCGTTACATAGCCGTCTATTGCGCTCTATCAGCAATTTATGTTGAATATAGGTTTGATGCTATCTGCGTCAGAAAAAAAACATGATATACTCAGACAATATCAGTCTAATGTGTCAATAAAGGACCGCCTTTTTATTTGATCAAAGCGGAAAAGCACATTCAGAGCATCTGATTGCGCATACTCCATTGCGACCGTCACGCGAACAAACATTTAGTTTTGACCTTTAATATTTTTATTGAAATTAATAAAATTTGATTAAGCTACCGCTGATCAAAATCAGTAACATAATGTCTAATTCACAAAAAAGTTCTAATCGTTTGTTTCAATGAACCTACTATTTATTTGAAAGACATTAAGAATCGCACTTGTTTGTCCGTATTTACGTCCGTACTTCCGAAAGCTTGTGTTTTCAATTCCTCCTAAACGGCTGCGTGGATTGCGCTAAGACTTTTTAAGTTAAATGACCTTGGTGCGTAGATGATCGTAAAAGAAGGAAGTTTGGCTGCGACCAGCTTGGGTAGAATTATGTTCACATGGTCCCCATGACTAATGCTCCACTTACTAATGAAAAGATCAATATTGTGTTACTCAACTCGTCTTTCAAGCCTTGTCAGATTTTGTTCACATTGCTTTATTCTATATTTCATTTGTATTAAACTCAAACGTATTTGAGCCATACTTATTGCTATGTTGTTTTTATTAAGACGATGTACTTCTGCATAAGTCTAAAAACATTGTGTTTGTGAAAAAATATCTTATTATAAGTAAATCATCCATCGACTTCAAAGAGTGTTTGTGAATACCGCACCTGCAATCATGACCCCACATCATACACGACATGTATGGTTACAAACCTTTGAATGACTAACTCAACGTTACATCCATGATCAACTTTTCATTATTGTCAGCTTGCTTAAAAGCATGCGAAAATTCACAAATTCGAATTTGAATATTAAAGAAAGCTTTCGCAAAGGGGCGTGTTAGTGAGAACAATTCCTTTTCTATATAAATTGTAGTCAAAAGAAACGGTTAAGGGATTATATTAAAGTGGCGTTTTTTTTCTCAATAAGGTCTTTTATATCAATTGTCTACCGACCCCATTGATTCGGAATTGCGAAAAATCACATAAACGTATGCTTTGTATGATTATATAGCATAACAATTTGATAAATAATCTTGTTTTGACATTTGAAATACTTTTAAATATGTTTTCTTTATAAATTCAAATATTTATTTATCACATGCTATACCAATGTAATACAATTCCAATGTAATACAACCATTACATTTTTTATTACATATGTGTAATACAACATTTTTAAGCGTTTTCATTGGCTTAGTTTTCGTTTATTGACCACTCGCATTTTGTTATTTTGCTTTGTAAAAGCCGATGCATTCTAAATGACGTCAGGAAATGTAAACAATATTCGAGATTTATCATTATGTTTGGGTAAATATTTATTAATTTGCTCATTTAAAAGCATGTGATAAAAAGATCTGACACTCGTTGTCATATCATACCATATTTTATTAAACTCGTCCAGGAAAATCGTTAGTAAGCTCGCCAAAGGCTCGCTTACTAACAAAATTCCTGAACTCGTTTAATAAAATATAGTATGATATGTCAACTCGTGCCAGATCCTATATATATATCAGTTTATTTTGGACACATTTAGACATTTTATAATGATGCAAAAACTGTAAACTATTGTGTGTGTGTGATGATCTCATGTCTTAATAACATTTTATGTTATATTCTCGTGAGATAAAAAGCAGCGTCTCTTTTAAAACCGGAAAGTGCATGAATAATAGGGAAGTGTTGAATGCAGAAAAGTTTATTAATACTTTGTTAGCAAACCAAAGTTTCAAGTACATATCTGTGTGCCAAGCAAATTAATACACTTATCTGTGTTCGACGCTTACTTGGTCTCCTATGAACATTTTCGCATGATTTTATCTTTATTTCGGAAGCAAACATATGAAAACAAGACCAGGAAAAAATGAAATGACGTCATCAAGCGGATGTTTATAACACGTGTTTCTATTCGGGGTTTGGCGAGTAGTAACGTCTGACAAAATGGCGTCACTGTACTTTGCGTGTTTGCTGTATTAGATAATAAAACGTGCTGTATTAGATAATAAAACGTCGTACGGATTTTCGAAACATTTTACATCGAAAATAACATAAGCGCATCGATGGAATATTTATTTAAGAAAAATGTGTACAATTATTTATGTTAAAACGAACGCAAAACAACTGTATTCATGATGTTGATGATTAAAATGGTAGTTTTTTGGGAACTAGATCAATCGATAAACAACAATTAACAGTGCACGATTAAAGCGCCCTGTAACCCACGCAACGTAAATCTGCACCGAACACCCTTTACATGTGAAACGTTCGAATTCTAATCGCCAATGTCAATTCAACTGCTATGAAATAAATGCATCGGGATTCTATTGGGAAAGAATTCGCACGGTAGCCCTAATTCATGACAAAAGAAAACTCCAAACGAAGAATATGTCGCTATAATTTTAAATAAGCATTTGTTTTTGTTAAATACGCCTCATCGTTAGCAAATGAACCCGAAGGGCATTTAACTTTATCATATAACTGACAATAATTGAAAATCTCTTCAACTCTTTTGTGCACGCTATTTCTTAATCGGCAATTCAATCAAATTGGTTTTCAAATTTATCGTGTTTGGTATTAACGGTTAATTCCATTTGATGAATTAATTTGTTGATAAAAACGTTCAATGACCATTAAAGATACATAATGATTCGAAAAGAAAGCAACGAAAAGTGAAAAGAGAAATGACTACGTGGAAAATCAAAATAATAATTACGTAGTGAGATGATGGCATTTTAATAAGCAATAACGAGACCCTTATACTAACTATGAGGAATTAATGGCAAAAGCAACCTGTTAATCTCTAAGGTTATGTCTGCGGTAAGATTATTGATTATGAAAGAAGCAATGGTATGTGTTGGCTGACTCCTTTGCTCGCTCTGAGATAATAACCTTGGACAAACAATCTTGAACAAACAGCCTTGAACAAAGAGACATAGCCAAGCAACTTTGGAGAAACAACCTTGAAAAAGAAACCTTTCGGGAACAACCTTTGACACACAAACTTGGCCAAACAGCATTGGACAAAGAGCCATGGACAAACAACCTTGGACAATCCACTTTGGACAAACAACTTTGGAGAAACAACATTGGAACACAAACATTTGAGGAACAACATTGGACAAACAAACTTGCATAAACAACCTTGGACAAAGAGCCATGGACAAACAAACTTGGAAAAACAACATTGGACAAACAACCTGGACAAACAGCCTTGGACAAACAACCTTTGACATACAACCTTGAACAAACAAACTTGAACAAACAGCATTAGAGAAACAATACTTCATAAAAAGCCTCGCTGAAACTACACTCCACAAACAGTCTGAGAACAATGGTCTTTGAAAAACAGCATTGTGCAAACAGCATAGGAGAAACATGATTGGAAATTAACCTTGGAGACACATCCTTGCCCAACCAACGTTGGGCATACAAGGCAGGAAAAACAAGCGTCGAAAAAAATGAAAAAGAACCTTGGACAAACAGCCTTGAACAAACAGCACTGGACAAACAACTTTGGAAAAACAAACCCGAACAAACAGAATATACGCAGTATACGCTGGCCTCATGAGTTAAATGTGAGTTTTTGACGCCATCAATAAATCAAGCGTTCGTGTTTTTTTGTAAATAAATATCGACGTAGGATGACAATACCATACATTTATTAAAATAGCATACTTCTTTGATACGTTTGCAATCAGCTCAGTTAGTCATTACAATTGACTCAAAAGGGTTTGATGCGTGCTCGCATTTCACAATTAACTGTGCATTTAACATGCACATTAGCCCGCCGTTTACGGACGATAACAATATCAATTGTGCCAAGGTTAAATCGCTCCCATTTAATGCCATTGTAACAGAAAAGGAAACAACGACGCTTATATTCTCTAGTGTTCGGTTTTCACATTTTTAAATTAGTAAATAACATTATAACAGATTCAGTTTATATATAATACCACATGCACGTTAGGGCATTATTAATGATATAGTGCTATTTTAGTTTTTGACATAACATGTATATGTAATGATAAAGTCGATATTCGCACATCAAAAAGATGTAAATATTATATGTATTAAAATATTAATTCAATAAATACAATGTAATAACGTTTGAAGATCTGAAACCACAATGTTGATGAAGAAGATGCAAGAAGACGATGAGGTGAAAAACAGAAAAGATGGGATGATTAAACAATGAATAAAGAGAGAAAAAAGAACATATAGTCGGGTGAATATATTGAAAAATACCACTAAATCCTAAAAAGATTGCTACAAATGTATATTAACTGATCCTGGTAGGGTATACTGACCTTTATAACATATCAAAAGTTTACCAAAATCGAACAACCGGAAAGTAGTTGTTTTCAAGATGGCCACTAAAACTTAGTATAAATTATGATAACTATGTGAGCATCCACTCAAATTTCATTATTTTGGTGTCTATACTTAGGTTTGTTTTTGGGGGTTTTTTTTTTGGGGGGGGAGGGGGGGGGGGGGAGAATAACACATAAAGAAAATAAAAAATAATGTTGATATATCACGTAACAGAAAATTCCAACATGACGTCTAAATGACCGATAATACAATGACCGCAAGTGCATAACTATTGACTTAAACCTGTTTTTTTCGCAATTTTATAAATAAATAGATTTTCATGTTTTGTTTTAAATATTTATCCTTAGTATAACCCTGTATTTTGTTATTGAAGCTTAAGCTTCATTAACAACAAAATATAAAAACAGACTAACATAATACAAACATATCAGACCTGCGTTTGCTAAACACTGCCTGATACTTGTTTGGTTTTTAGGGTTGCGTCAACAATCCCATTATATTAGGCCCTGTCTGTGTTAATTTCAGGATTTCAAATCAGATAATTTAATAAGTCATTATTGTCTCTTTTTGTCATAAATGATTAAATAATGCGTCCAAACACATCCAGACAGGATTTGTGTCCAATACGCAAGGACGAGATTGAGATTTCCAAGAATAACTGGGGTGCTATTCAGTTGAAGGGAGTGAAGGGAATAAATGAAGCTAGTGTGAAGCAGACGGATGATCTTGTTATTGAGGCTGGAACTTAAGTACATAGAAATGTCGTCAGCAGTACACATATGATAAAACATTAAAAGTTATGCTGCAATGCAAAGTTGTAGTTCTATACAAAAGAGAACCACAGGATGATCAAGTGAAGGTTTTGAAAGTTATAAAGACTGCATACTATGTGGTTTTATAGGCAAGTGATTCCCGTGCAGATGTTATATGGGTATTCTATGGAAAAAACACAATGCGCAAGTTTGCGGCAGTTGGTCGTGCTATTATTGAAGCAGTTCGTTCACAAGTTGTCATTGCACCACTACAAATGTCCAAATCAATCATCTACATCTTTCGAATGTAATTGTCGAATGCAGCGGATTTCGTGGAACCTTATATCCTGGGCAGTGATATAGATTTGTTGGAGATGTATGTTCTCATGCCGCCATTAGTGTTAATCACAATACTATCACCATTGACGGCAAATGTACTTTTCAAGGGATGGTTGTCTATATCTTTTAACCCCACATTACGGACGAATGTTCCGATTCCGCAAAAAACAGGACAAAGAGCTGAACACTGCCAGTAAGACAAAAAACTATCTTGGAATACCGGTTGGCAAGGTATGCTTGCACTGAGGTAGTATTCGAGGACCTGACACGATTTCTGGATTATGACAAGAGGGTCGATATTTTGTGAGAAGTCTACTTCAGCTTCAGGCAGGCAACACCGAATATGCAGGGAATGATGCATATTTCTCATCAGGAAATCCAGCACACTGAACAGTCGTCAGTCAAATTCTTGCCTATAATCATTTGTATTCTGGGGATACGTCGTACATTAGACTCTGTTTGTAACCTTGCCATGAAGCACAACACTCCCACCGTTTTATCTTTTGACAAACCATTGCAATGGAAAGCTGCCGAAATTATCATTGTTGCGCCACAAAGTACAATGTATTGTTTTGATGTTGGGGTGTTTTCATACACGCATGAACGTGCTGGAGGCCATAGGATTCATCATTGAAGGAACCGGTCTAAACACTAACTTGAGACTGTCTATGGGGAAAATGCTATAAAGGATTTCACCGAACTTTCATATACCACAAGTCCACATCACAAAGACTCAAATAAGGTGCACATTTAAAGAGATTCCTCTGATCTCTAGAAAATGCAGACCAAGATTACAACCTTCTCACTCTTCACAGCTGATTCTCTTTCAAAAACATTGTCATTTGGATAGTGGCTGGATCAGAACCTGGGTAAGGACACCAAAAACATCAAATTTGAGTGCATAGTTATATAGCTATGATCAAAAATAGGTTTTGGCGGCCATCTTGAAAAAAAACGCTCTTCCGGAGGTTCAATTTCGGTAAACTTTAGATATGTGATATAGTACGTGCTATCCTACCAGGATAAGTGCAAATACTTTTTGTAGCAATGTGTTGCGGGTCAACGTGTATATTGACTCGACTACTACTTCAGATGTTGTGCACAAACTATACATCACACAAGTAGACAACAATATTGACCAACATACTCAAAAAATAACATTCAAAAACACACAAAGGTAACCATATTCATGCAGAGGCAGAATTATCATTTCTTAAAGCAGTACGTCATGTTTTGAAACAATTCATAATCAACCACGGTTTTAAGCGCTCAGTTAACCGTGATTTGTTTCAATGTATGGAATCACGATTAGTACTAACGAGCTGATACATTCTGTTACCTACCGTGCGTTGGTTGTTATCGTACATGTGTCGCTTTGGCACGTATATTTGTCTTTTTGGTATCGGCCCGTTTTCGAGCTGGAAATTGTCAAAACGACAGAACGAAAAATATATCCAATAGAAAAGGAAATGCAAATTTCATAATTGTTTTATTAAAACCCTCTGATTCGTTCTAGCGGGTACATTTGTCTTTGTCTCTCTGTCGAGTTGGCTTGATAGCGACCTCTTTTTATCCGCAAACTCACCGGAGCGATAATGAAGAAATCACTTGGAGGGACCTTTTCACAGATGTTGGCATGTATTGAAGTTTGTCATTAAATGCTTTATATTGATAAATCCAAACATTAGATCTAAAAAGATCCTGTCAAAATAACAAGAATAAAATTAAAAAAAGAAAAAAAAATGGGCTCGAATCACTGACCCCTGGAGAAAAAGTATATCGCCTATACCACCCGGCCATCCGTGTTCATATAATGAGAGGTGTATTTTATACTTTTTAGAAGAAATCCTCGAAGAATCACAAACTATAACGACATCAACAGAACGCTCAAAATTATTCCATCGTTTCGCGTTGCAGCGCTTTATAATTTCAGGTTTTTAAATCGTCAAAAGGTGCATATAATAGATATTATAAAGCATCGTGAATGTTCAGTATTACTGTTTTCTCACAAATATCATAACAACAACGAAAATTTGCGAATCTGAAACATTTTTTTAATTTTGTCAATTACAAAACGTGAAAAGGCACCTTTAAAACAATATTATATTGTGTCAACTATTACTATGTCTTAAAATGTAAGAAGGCGTTATGAAAATCTATTTTTGTCACGATTTGTAATGACAATTACTTGTTTTATATATGATATTTGTTTATGTTGTTATATATTTCGTGAGCTGAACAGGTTTGAAACCAAAAGGTGCCGCAGAGAAATCTAGTTTCAGTCGAATACACTATATTCCAAAATATGACGTCATATAAAATTTCAGTAATTACAATCATTTGAGATGAAAAACGCTTACAAAGACGTTATTCTGAAGAAACTATATTTTGTATTTGGACTACTGGTTGGCGAGTATTTTCCGGAGAGTAGTATTTTTAGTATATTTAAAATATTCGGATTTCGCAGAGTTGTCGTTCCATGCTCTCACATACAAATGAACGAAATGTAACCGTCGTGCAAGAGATGTTCTTGCGTTATTAAGACATATTTATTGATCTTCAAAAATGGGGAAAATACTTGTTTGTAAAAATTAATTATTGATGTTGATAGTCCGAAACGTATTCGACTGTTGCATTGGAATGTGACTAAATCCCGAATCAGAGCTCAGACAGTGTTAGTCATAGATTTAGCTGTCAGTTTATTAAAATATACAGACAAAGTATGAAAGAGTCCTTTTTTCAAGCATCTACGATGCTTAATTACAAGCACTGTACTGCTTTTTTATAAATACTATATAACGTCAAAAGTGCACTTTTCAAAACGTCATGTTTCAATAGAAGATATTGCTTGGATTCGGTAGAATATCGATTCAAAAGCACGAGTGTTAATATAATAAAAAAAAAAAGAACACCGAATTCAATAAATTTTCTTTTTATTTTATGATTTTTTATCGATAATTTTCGCTGTTAATGTGCACTGTTTGAAGCAGTGATTTATCAGTTTTAATTCCCGATATTTCTCTATTAACCACCGGGAAATATAAAATAAATATTGTATAAACATATTACTTACATTCTCTAGCGCACTGTCCGGCTTTCTTGTAATTATTACCTATAGCCAATAGTGAACTTTCCATAACGTCATGTTTCAATATTTGTTTCAACGTCTTACTTTCGTTTTCTAGTTATGATTAAGCTTCTGAATATTTTCTAGTAATCTGTTTATTAAATATATCGACTCATCACATATTTAAATTTCCACACAAATCAAATGAAGTTAATAAACATAACTCTATTAATTTCGCGGTTTAAAAAACGTCCGAAATATTCAAATGTTAACGTAAAAACGACAGTGTTTTGTGTACTCGATGCCGGACAGTTTTTGTTCTTTGATAAACATTCACCACTAGATTGCGTTATAATCAACACTTCAACTGTGGCCTGGATCTAATCTGGTAATTAATCTGTATTACATTTTATTATGGAATTCACGTGTTAATTGCAGAGCATGTATATTGCACTACTTAACAGGTACACAGTCAACACATCGGCAGGCTGTCAAGTAACCTTTTTTCAAAAAGTAGGAAAAAATAGGAACTACTTTTGCAAGAAAAGTAGGAAAAAAGTAGGAAAAAGTAGGAACTTTTCCCTCAAAAGTAGGAATACATAATACTAATTTTTTAGACACAGGTCCAGGAAACATAGCTTGAAACAGAGCAGGAGTGCCATCACATGTTCTGTATGGATACCCACTTGAAGCTACCTTAAGGGCCCAGAAGATTTCAGCCTTTTGTACCTGTTCCTTGTGTGATGGATGTACTTGCATACAGATAGATTTATCCCCACAACCCTGAGAGCTGCTTGGCTTTTGGGTACTTCCAAACAAACGCTTTTGTGAATTATCATGCATGTATTTCATGTTTTCCTTGTGTTTTTATCCATCTGCATGACTTATAAGTTGATTAGCACCAGAATTACTACAAGATGGACTTCATTCAGACAGTACAATATCTTGCAAACTCATTGCCGGTATCTCTCTTGCACCATGATCCCAGTGTTTTTCCACTGTTGTCCAACTTCTCCATCCATGAAGGGTTAAACTTTGTTTTCCCACTAGGAATTTTAGCACTTATATTAGTGTATCTATGATAATTAAGTTTCAAGCAAAGCTACCCTGATAAAGAAGTATACATGTAATTATATGCTGTTCATTTTGGTGTATCATCAGATAAGTGGTTAGAGGTCTTCTGTGTATCGATATGGTAATTATATTGTGCATGTTATATCCTTAAGCAGAAGACCAAATTTATTTAGTGATACACCAACTTGTTGTACAAGATTAATACTAGTATATAAAGCAGTGTCAATGCTCTGCAACAGCTACATTGTGAAACCTTTAAATTGACAATAGGGTGCAGTTATAATGACTTAAGTTACATTCAAAATGACTGGTCATTGCAGAGCAGATTATGCAACTGGAGATAGGACCTTATCACCTGACATCTTTTATGACATCATTGATTGGGCAATAAAACAGTTGCACTACATTGTTTATTCCAGTTTCAAATAATGGCTTTTACATTATTGATGACTTTGTGGGAGTGTAATAATGCCGTTTAATAATTTTAATACTACGCTGTAACACCTTGAAGTAACCTCACTAGCTATGGCATCATTAGACAAGAATTGTGTTTGTCAGAAACACCGAAACACAATTATCTCCCTTTTAAAGCTTATTACTTCCCTTGGATTGTATTTTTTAACTTTTGACCTTGAAGGATGACCTTCACCTTTTACCACTCAAAATGTACAGCTTCATGAGATACACATGCATGCCAAATATAAAGTTGCTATCTTCAATATTGCAAAAGGTATGGCCCATATTAAAGTTTTCGGACGGACACACACACACAGACAGACAGACAGACAGACAAACGGTCTGACAGTACAACTGCAATATGCCACCCTACCGGGAGCATAAAAATGTATCAGGGCATTTAGGCTCTGTGCAATTATCTTTAATTACTTAACATGATGTACCTATGATATCAATAGAACACCATATCCGTTGTCATGTAATACAGAATTTATTACATTTGTAAATGATGAAAACTCGGCAAAGCATCAGTTTTATCTTTTTTCCAATAACTTGTGTAATAAATTCCATTTTACATAACCACTCATACAATACATGGTATCTCTATATCTCTACATTCCAAACAGCAATATCATGTAAACATGCATAAGGTTTGGTCAAATTGTTGTCAATGGAAACAAAATAAAACTGGAATAAACAATGGGTTCCCTCAGCTCTTGCATCACTGGGAACTGTGTAAGGTAGTGAAGTCTGCAGTGTACAAATGCTAAGGAAGTAAACAAGGCACTATTGTTACTTCAAAAAAAAAACTTGTCAATAATTTTAAAAGTTACATAAGAAATACGTATTTATGCTCCTGAAGAGGTGCTAGCAGACAGTCAGCATGGGTTGTCACGTCTCATCTAGATGAATGCACATTACCAGGGATACAGTCATGCCATAGATTCATTCATCCTGCAAGTTTACTAAATAAACTCTTTAAAAAATAATAATTCTCCATTGAAAATGAAAAAGTAGGAATAGTAGGAAGATTTGGTAAAAAATAGGAAAAAGTAGGATCCTGATGAAAAAGTAGGAAATAGTAGGAAAAAGTAGGAAAAAGTATGACCGCTTGACAGCCTGCATCGGCAATCCCGAACTATATCATGTTCAATACTTGATACATCGGATGATATGTGTATATTTAACAATAACAATAGTAATAATAATAATAATAATGTAAATATTTTAGATAATATACTAATTGTGAATGCTTCGAGATATTCACGTGGTAATAAACTTACAGCAAAATTGCGCCATGTATAATATAATATACCAAGTCTAGTATACTATCGTAAAAAGCGACATCCAATTTCATGTTGACATGTTTATAAAAAAAACATTCATAACAAAAACCAACATTAAAATATCTATTTGCTCACCTGTTGCAAATCCACCACAAAACAAACACGCTATGAATAAGCTAAATGCGATTTATATGATTAAATATAGCACATATAACTATAAATGTTCTGTTTGTGCATCCAAAACAAGTAAACACAAATGGACTTAAGCAATTCAAACAAAACGTTCGTATCCGTTCAGTTATTAACAAATAAACCTACCTTGTTGCTTCTATAGCAATCTGCTGTACTACAGCCTTGAACAGACGAGATAGAATATTGGTTTGATGCTATCGCCCTCAGACAAAACATGAGTTAATCAGACTATATCAAGCTACTATGTCGAATGCAGTCAACCTTTTTAATTGATCAAAGGACATTTACTCACGTAAGCGCAGAGATTCACAGCATTTGATTGCGTATACCCATGGCTAAATTGAGCCCGTCACGCGAACGATTATGTTTTGTTAACCCTTTAAGAATTTTCTTTTGATCAATAATTTTATTAAATGTGTTTTCTTATAGACAAAACCTAACAGAAATATATATATGGGCAGATCTCTGTGAACAAATGGGGGTTAATGCACGTGCATAAAGTGTCGTCCCAGATAAGCCTGTGAAGTCCGCACAGGCTAATCAGGGACGACACTTTCCGCTTTTATGATATTTTTCGTTTAAAAATTCTCTTCTTAGCATAAATGGCGTTTAAGCGGAAAGTTTCGTCCCTGATTAGCCTGTGCGGACTGCAAATACACCTAAAAAAATATGCTTATGAGCTTATGATGGAGAACAATTTTACACAGAACTTTCACAAACCATCCATAAATTACAAACAAAGAAAGAACAATAGACCTCCAATTTTATGTTTGGTCTGTGATTGACAATAATTTAATCTTCCGCACGACACCTCGTCTTATGACGGCGAAAATATCGGCTACGGTGTTTTTTAAATACAAGCAAACATACATGACAGACTATTTGACCTACCACTTTTTTCTGAAGCGAGTTGTATTTTCCTTCATTCAGTCGAACTTTTTTCCGGTTCTAAACTGTGAAAGTGTCCCTTTTAATACAGAATCGACAATATGGATTGTGTGTTCTCAGAAATTGTCAACCCGGAAAATATTACTTCCTTCCAATACTGGCGTTTAAACAGCTGAATAATAAAGGCAAGTAGAAAGTTACAATGCGTTTTGTTTGAATGGGTATTGAAAACTCATTGGATGTAAGTGTAATTGTAAATTGTTGCAATAGGTAACACACAGGAAATATGACCTCGTTTCAGAATCTAAACAGGCCACGTACATAGAGAGTATTTATTGTGTGTGTCCAAAGTAAAACTATTTCCGGTTTCTATACATAACAGCCCAGTTTATTTTTATTTTTATTTGGGAGAGGGCCCTTCGATGATGTTGATATAACTCTAGGCCCAATCCATTTGTATACATGTACCGCGAACTGTCCATTATATGTAATTATATGTAATTGTTTGTAAATGAATGTGAATATACAATAAAATATGTTTAAACATAAAAAAAACAGTTAATGAAACGCTCCCCGATTGAGAATCGATCCCATCAACCCCCGATCGCTAGGCGGACACCTCATCCACTACACCACGGCGACAAAACTGTTGACTATTTATTTTTTTGAAACTTTGAAACTAGATTCTACCATTTTAATGCATAACACAACTTAAACAAAATATTTTATCCGGCAATTTCGATTTAAAGTTCATCTCTAGAATCTTTAAGTTTAAGCAATTGATCTGTAAAATAAAAAAATTGAATTTCTAAAATTTACAAGAAATCATATTTTCATTGATGCTATGCATGAACTGTATTATTATAAAGTACGATTCCTACTCTGGGAGCGTTTTATTATCTCCTCTTTAGACACCAAGTACTGGTTCTTTCTAGGAAACGTACTCGACAGTGTGCATATCTGCCGATAATACTCGAAAGCGCGGTTGGCAGTACATAGTTTTTTTTTATTATTGCATCCTAAATACAACGTTGCGGCAACGTTTGGAAAAAAACGTCGGGAAAACTTTCATATACACCATTGTGACAACCAAACTGCAACGTTTGAATGCAACCTAAATACAACTTTGCAACAACGTTTGGGTGTCCACTGGGTTAAAAAGTGCACAATTACCTAAAAGCAACGTTGTTGCAACGTCCTATTCAAACGTTCGACCGACGTTTCGCGTGCAACGTTGCAGAAACGTTCGGAAGTGGTTACTAATGTCGCAACCAGAATGCAACGTTTCTGAAACGTCCTTGCAACGTTATGATGAAACGTCGTAACGTTTTGTATGCAACGTTATGGCAACGTTCGGTAATGGTTGCCGACGTTGCGACCTAATTATTACGTTTCGGCAACGTTCGCACAACGTTTGATGCCCACTGGGAGAAAGGCATTACAAAATGTGAGTGTATGTTTGATCTCATACCAATGTGCTTAAATTCAAACAAGATGGCCCACTTAGAGGAAATGACGTCAGCATGTGCCGGTATCACCGCAATAATCTCATTCTTATTGACTTTGAACACGTCCTGAATTCACCAACCCATTCTAAGACTTGATAATAAAAAAATGATCAAAGAAAAAAAATCTCACTTTGAATAGTTTCAGTTCAGGCTGCCAATTCGACTTACCGTTACGTCCTGGATAAAGAAATATGTCATAAGCGGTGGGAAGGGGAGGGGGGAAAAAAGTGATCCAAGAAAAAAATTCTCACTTTGAATAGTTTCAGTTCAGGCTGCCAATTCGACTTACCGTTACGTCCTGGATAAAGAAATATGTCATAAGCGGTGGGAGGGGGAGGGGGATTGCTAAGTTTGGCTCAAAACAAGAAATTTTTGATACTTTTATTGTTTGATTTAAAGGGATCTTTTCACGCTTTGGTAAATTGACAAAATTGAAAAAAGTTGTTTCAGATTCGCAAATTTTCGTTTTAGTTATGATATTTGTGAGGAAACAGTAATACTGAACATTTACCATGGTCTAATATAGCCATTATATGCATCGTTTGAAGATTTTAAAACCTAAAATTTATAAAGCGTTGCAACGCGAAACGATTGAATAATTTGGAGAGTTCTGTTTTTGTCGTTAAATTTTGTGAAACTACGAAGATTGCTTATATAAGGTATAAAATACGTCCAGTATATGTACACGGCGGAATAGCTCAGTAGGCTAAAGCATTTTTACTTCACTATTCTGGCAGGACTCCAGGGGTCACTGGTTCGAAACCTACTCCGGGCAATGTTCTTTTCCTTTTTAAAATTTTATTCTTGATTTTTTACTGGAGCTTTTACGATCCAATGTTTACATTTATCAATATAAAGCATTTAATGAATAAGTTAAAAAATGCCAAAATCTGTGAAAAGGCCCCTTTAAATACTTGTTTGTCTTAATTCTTACTCCTATAAATATGAGGTCGATTTACATCGACCTCATATCGTTTAACGTTATTTTGCAATAGCATCGTTCCGACATGAATTCATGTCGGAAGCTTTAACGGTATCAAATTCATATAACAGCACAGAATAATCATGCAATAAATTATTAAACATAAAATATAAACATTATTTTACTAATTGCATTAGAAAAATGTTTATACAAACTTACAAGTAATGATAGTCCAGACAGTCTTCACGCTAAATATTTTAGCCAAATAGCCCTTCGGGCTAATACGATGGAATTTTGAATAGCCCGAAGACATGTTCAATAGCCCGAGGAGGTCAATTTAAATCTTATGACTTTTTTGGCCAGGAACACCAAAATAGTTATTAACAATCAGAAAATCTACTTCCATTAGTAAAAACAGATGCATGTGATTACAGTAATTAAGGGTATAATGTTTCCTTTTGAAATGCATTTTATACAAAATGCACCAGATAATTATGCTGTTTATTGTAACTTTATTATTACACATGTTCTCATTCAATGATTCCATTAATCAGTTTGACCGGTGTTTTGTTTTATTTTAAAGCGAATTATTATCATGTTTAAAAAATATCCGAAAAACTTCAAAAATACATCAGCCTATTAAAATAACAGATTATTATCGTATTATTACTAGGACAATCGCCGGTGAATTTCTGAATTGTCGGCATGTGACTTCAGAACAAAAGGCCACTGGGTGTGTTAATTGCCCAATCTACAAGTGACAATGTCTGCTTCTTTAATTTACTCCCGATGTTTTGATAAGCATGTGTCAACCGTGAAAAGTATTGTATATTTGTAAACAGATTATAAGTAGCAAAATAGGTCACGTAGCAGAACGAGATTACAGAATAAACGAAAGTACTACAATTATTAATAATACATTAAAAAAACTTATTCTAATGCGCAAAAATAATTGATTAAAACACATGGAAACCTACCTGTAATAAGTATCAATTTGTTTTAACCCAATGCGTACAATATCCCTTACAGACTCTTTAATTTTTATTGAAAAAATTACTTGTCCATTTTTCATGAATTATAAATACATTTTCGGAAAACGCTTCTCAAATTAAATACGCTTCTAGATTGGTCATTATTTTAAAACATTACGAAGTGCCCGATGCGCGAACATCCCGGAACGTGATCTACACATGTTCAGTTTGAATAACCTCATCTTGGTTGGGCGTCAATTGCATCATTACTTTAAATAGCAACATACCCGGATGCTTACACGACAGTTTAGAAAAATGGCGGCCGCATGCTTTAAAACGTCATTTTAGGCATTTAAATAGCAAATTTAAACGTGCTTCTTAAAAACGCGTATAAATCAGGTTATTGATATGACGCTCAAATATTTAATCGACCGATCGGGCTATTTTATTAGCATTTAGGATCGACCGACCGGCCCAAGAATCGACTCGGGCTTCGGGCTTATAGGCTAATTCGAAGACTGAGTCCAGACCTTAAAACACTACCACTGTTCAAATTCCATATTGTTGCCATATAGCACTGTGTAAATTGAAAGTTGCATAATGTTACCTCATTGGTGGGTTATAAATACATTGTTTCTCTATGTATAGTATTCGATTTAGACGAAAATAATAACTTACGTGGAATGTCATATTAGTTTTCCATTAAAACTTTGATCTTGCTGTGTGTGTTTATGGACGTTATTAATTATGTTATACTTATTTTTGTATTTCATTAAGAATTAGAACGTGTAGCCCTTTTTGTTAACTGTTTTTAGCAAACGATTCGCGGCTTAATAAGACACGGAAAATAGTTAAAGCGACACTTTCATTTAAAGGTTTAATGTGAACAATATTAAATGAAACCTTTTTTGGTATTAATATATTTTATTGACATGTTAAATTCGATACTTGAAAAGGTGTTTAGTCTTTAAAAAGATGTCGCTGATATTGTTAATTTCAATAACTGTTAATATGCTTAATGTTGTGTAAGAAATTGAATAGTTTCACTGAGTTTTATTCCCGCCTAAAATCCGATATCGTAAAACGCGCAACGGTTAAGAATAAGGTCTAAATAAGTTTAAGTATTCATATCTGAATATCAGCAGCTGTGCCAGCTGGGAAGCCCCGTTTTGGCTTTAACAACCGCAAGCGAAACAACATACTTGTTTAAGTCTTGCACTTAGACTCCATGATCACAAGTATAGGTCCCTGCTGTGGCGTATGACACCATAGTGTTATTTAGTATTGGTCGGCACAGTATCTGATCATAACGAGACAATTGGTTTGTGCCGAACACAGGGGCAATAAAACCACAGATCTATCAAAAAACAAGATTATTGAGATATCTTTTATTGAACACCGCGATAAAAATGCTCAAACCACGGACTCTAGATTACACGGATAAGAAACATGGCAACATTATCAGAATCATCACTGCTATATGTGTAATCACCTAACAATTCGTCTAAAAATAATTTATATATTTGAGTTGAAGACGATGTACTGTTGTATAAGTCTGAATAAACTATCTGTCTGCCTGTCTAAATCAAAGCCGTCATCGTCCCAGTGAAAAAAAATTCTGATTTTGAATAGTTGAACATGATGCCCTTATGTCAAAATACGAAATGACCCGCGTAACACCGACCGTGATTTTCAAGAATCTTTAATAAATTGATAATTTAAGGTAAATAACATTTCATATAATTATACATAATTCCCTCGTTGATAATTAACAGCAAACGATGAATGTTTTTGACACCCATTTTATTTCAAGTATGCATGCAAAGCCGAATAAAATCGAGAGGGTCCGCTATATACGCTGTTTCATCATAAATTTAACACCCTTGCTGTGTTATAAACAAGAGCTGAAATAGTTAATTTATTAAGATTTATTTATAATAAGCTTTATTGATATGTTTCGTGAACAAAATACTACAATATATCATAAAAAATATAATAATCATGGCAAAGGAAATTCAATGGCCGGTTTCTAAACAAAAGCATAATCGCCAAGACCGTAGCATCAGTTCAGTGCGTTAGGAACTCGCGCTACTTTCTTCCGCCTTCATTCCTTAATTACTTTCGTTTTTAAACAAGTTTTGTTCTATCGTATACAGAATTCTATTCTCCTAAGCAAGATGTAATTTTTAAAACTGAACTCCAAATATAAACGCTACAAATTGGTATTAAGTACGAACATGTCAACCGTAAATCTAGATTCTAAAACTCCAAAACGGTATGATGTTTGCAAAAGTTAAAGTTATAACTCACCGGGCTGTCGAAATCAGAAGAACGCTACAAATTGGTATTAAGTACGAACATGTCAACCGTAAATCTAGATTCTAAAACTCCAAAACGGTATGATATTTGCAAAAGTTAAAGTTATAACTCGCCGGGCTGTCGAAATCAGAAGAACGCTACAAATTGGTATTAAGTACGAACATGTCAACCGTAAATCTAGATTCTAAAACTCCAAAACGGTATGATATTTGAAAAAGTTAAAGTTATAACTCGCCGGGCTGTCGAAATCAGAAGAAAAACTTAATATATATTTATATATCTGTTTACTACGTAACGTAAGCTTTCTAATGATATATAATTTGTCAAAATCGGCCGAGAAATGAAACTATAATTCAATAAAAGACGTGAGTGGGTACATCAAAATGTATAACCTCGGCGCTTCGCTGTACGCTAATTGTACAAAATCGATAGCCACAATACGGCAAAACGCGCGGTGGTAAAACATAAAATGTGTATTTCTTGTGTTTATCTCGCTATAAATCCATTAATAACAACGGGAATATACTAAAACGTATATTTTTGAAAGAGGAATTAATAAGCAACAAGATAACGTATAAACCAATAAAATCGGATGAATAGTTTTTGCATAAGATTGAATTTACTACAGTAAGGGTCAAATACTCGATTCATCTCCTAACAATATACACTCCGTGATACAACTGGTAGTTTTAACACACACATATAGGTTCCATTTAATTTAAGAGTACAGAAAGCTAAAAAGTGATGTGGTTTGTTGTACAACAACAATTGGTTATGTGTAACCTATTCAAAAAATAATTTCGTTCAAGATAATTCAATGTAATTCTATAAACGACAAACACACAAAGTGTGTTGTGTATGTTTATTTTTAAAAATGTACATAAGTGGTTTAAAAGCACAATTTTTACACATTTAAGAGGTAATCGCTCACATATATGTCTAATTAATGAGAATTTTATGCATTAGCAAAGATTTACCGAGAAAAACTGAAGTTTTAGTTGAACTCAATTTGCTATAGGAAAACGACGGTAGCCGTTTAGACGTAAGCGGGGTAGCTTACGTCTAATTATTTGGACTATCTTAATTCTAAGACTTGTTTGGTGAATTCGGACCCAGGTCACAGGTGGTTAGCGTGTGGCTATGATATTAATTAGTGAAAACATCATTTTGAATGATAAATAATCATATTATAACGAAAAATTAACTTTTCTGAAAAAAAAATTTCACTATCAAATATATATATATAACAAGGTATGCAACTCAACATCAGCCCAAAACGGGGTGCATCGCTTTGAACAGCCATATCTTCATCAATTGTGCAGCGACTTTCACGATCTCGGTCTTATTCAGCGCAGAAATGAATTTCCTTTCTGGAAATGTATATGTCTTTCAATATTTTTACAAATGCTGGGTCAACTTTTAAGAAATAACACGATACACAACTCGCATGACCCAGTTGACAGTGATCATGCTGTTTAAGACTGAAATCTTCACGGAGTAAAGGGCAACTTCCCTACAAAGTTCATGTAGTTCGATACCATAATTCAATAAAACGTATGAAAAAAACATTATTACCGTTCTTGTCGTTACATTCTGCATCAAGACTTACTGTCCAGCGCCGTTTGAAACCTTTGTTTACATACATTTCAACTAACTGACATTTTAAACATACGAGTGATTTCATTGGTCCAATGCGGAGGTGTGTCTTTACAACTGGAGATTTCATTCATAAAGAATGCATGATCACTGTCAACTGGGTCATGCGTGTTGTGTATCGTGTTATTTCTTAAAAGTTGACCCAGAATTTGTAAAAATATTGCAAGACATATACATTTCCAGAAAGGAAATTCATTTCTGCGTTGAATAAGACCGAGATCGTGAAAATCGCTGCACAATTGATGAAGATATGGCGGTTCAAAGCGATGCACCCCGTTTTGGGCTGATTTTGAGTTGCATACCTTGTTATATATATTTGATAGTGAATTTTTTTTTCAGAAAAGTTAATTTTTCGTTATAATATGATTATTTATCATTCAAAATGATGTCTTCACTAATTAATATCGTAGCCACACGCTACCCACCTGTGACCCAGGTTATATCGGAAATATTTTTCAGACAATCTACGCATTTTCTTGTTATTGAATCATTCAAATTTTATTGTCTTAGTATTGAATAATCTTAATCTTAAGCCATCGTCTCCTTTATTTGTGGATGGCCCTCGTTCATGCGCATATTTTACGTTAGTATTTGCGTTACTTCTTTTCATGTATGCCTTTACATATATAGGCCCCAACTGATTTTTACATTATGCATTTTCACAATCACCTCTCACGAAAACGTGAACGACGTTACATTCAGTCAAATATGTGCAATTGGCTTTATATCACTGCATCATAATGAATCAAGAAACATGAGAAACAAAGCCTGTTAGTAAACGTAGGTTCGGATGATGTTATGTTCTAGACTAATGTTATTCCCCAATAAGCAGTCGTTTAAATGCAACATACAACAAGCTTATATCTGCTTACCTTTTATTATAGCTTCCACTTTTTTTATCGTTGATTAACATTCAACTGATTATTTTACAGTGATGGAGTTTGCCGAAATTAATTAACACGATCATATTATTAAATTATATTAGTGTCCATGTTAAATGAATATTAAAGGAATGTTCGGAACGAATTAGAAAAAGGTTTTTATTAATGTATAAATACAAATTAACTTGCACTGTTCAAACTAGTCCTCTGTTTCGCTACTTGAACATTCGCGATTGAATACAGATTGGATGTTATCGGCGTCAGAAATAACATGCTTTACTAAACGCTATATCCTTTAACGGTTTTCTATTACAGTTGCATCTGAACGGATAGTTACAAATATCGCGGTCTCAATTGCGACTATCGTGCGTACGATTAATGTACATTGGAACCTCTGTTGACCTCACGTTTATTCAATGTATGTAGCAAACACATGATATTCTGATATTGAATCAATTATGTTGTGGATGCATTTCAATTACCTATGTTTTTGTTTGAAGACAAAGACTACGCATATAGTATCGATTTGGTGGTTTAGGTCTTGGACAATTAATTGCGCCAAATATATTGATAACCGTTTCCAAAAAATATATAAACGGCAATGTATCCGTTTTACTTCTAAACATTGAATAAATGTGTCTTGTTCTGATAAAACTGGGCTTAATTCATGTGCGTAAAGTGTCGTTCCAGATTAGCCTGTGCAGTCCGCACAGGCTAATCAGGGACGACACTTTCCGCTTTAATGGTATTTTTAGTTTCAATGAAGTCCCTTCCTACCGAAAATCAAGTTGAGGCGGTAAGTGTCGTCCCTGATTAGCCTGTGCGGACTGCACAGGCTAATCAGGGACGACACTTTACGCACATGAATTAAGCCCAGTTTTCTCAGAACAAGACACAAATTATTAAAGCTTAGCATGGACATTCACACAAAGAATATTGTATACAGGGATTGTGTGTATCATCAAGGCATCATATAACAAGTCCGTCGATATCGAAGTGTACATAAATGAAACCCTTTACAAAAAGAATGACTTCATTTATATACGATATTTAATGTAGGATTTCAATCCGTTTCCTGACTGTGCGAACGTTTCTACGTACATTATTTGTATTCTTTATTGTGGGAGTTGAGGTTATTGTCCTATTCTCAAAAGAGCAAGCGAGATTTCAACACTTGAATTGACTTAAAAATGTCTTTTCGCAAAGTGGCCTTTTATTGAAAATATTTTTTGAATATGCAAACTCATTTTCAAAAGAAAATATAATGGGGCAAAAGTCAAAGAGGCGTTTATTATCAATAGCGTATTAAATAAATATTTTCTATCCATTATAATGCGTCGCAATTGTGCAAACACAAAATGTACTCAACAGACCTTTATTGAAAACGATTGAATGCTTTTAAATAAAATCTTACAGAAATATATAAATATACATTATTACGACGAAGTCAACGCAAACTAATGTGTAGATTAAAGGGGCCTTTTCACGTATTGGTAAATTGACAAAATGAAAAAAAAAAGTTTGACATTCGCATTGTGACCTTTATTGAAAACAAACGATTGAATGAATATAACACTACAATGGGAACGATATAGTTGGTATGGATTTATATTCTTTTCAATTTTTCTTTATTACATTTGTTTTTCAATATACGGGATTCTTTTGCTCTCGGCGTAGCTGAATAAAATGTGTAATTGTGACTTAGATTTCATGCGATAATAATATGCAGCTTAAATATTGACTTCCATCTGAATCGAGTTAACTGGTAAGTTGTAAGGAATATTCACTTGATGATTAAAGGGGCCTTTTCACAGATTTTGGCATTTTTTTAACTTATTCAGTAAATGCTTTATATTGATAAATGTAAACATTGGATCATAAAAGCTCCAGTAAAAAATCAAGAAAAAAAATAAAAAAAGGAAAAGAACATTGCCCGGAGCAGGTTTCGAACTAGTGACCCCTGGAGTCTTGCCAGAGTCCTGAAGTAAAAACGCTTTAGCCTACTGAGCTATTCCGCCGAGTACTTATCGTGACGTATTTTATACCTTATATAAGCAATCATCGTAGTTTCACAAAATTTAACGACAAAAACAGAACTCTCCAAATTATTCAATCGTTTCGCGTTGCAACGCTTTATAATTTTTAGGTTTTAAAATCGTCAAAAGATGCATATAATGGCTATATTAGAGCATGGTTAATGTTCAGTATTACTGTTTCCTCACAAATATAATAACTAAAACGAAAACTTACGAATCTGAAACAACTTTTTTCAATTTTGTCAATTTACCAAAGCGTGAAAAGATCCCTTTAAGAACTGTAAAACGACATGTTCATGTACTTGTCTTTCTTTGCTAATTTCCTTAACCGTTCGAAGTAACGGAAATTTACGAAATGAGGCGATAGTACATGAAGTTTATTACATGTTTAAAGCCTTTCAACAATGGTTTAATATGAACCAATAAAACTCACATTTATAAGTTCGTCAATTGATTTTTTTTAAAAGAGCATTCACCTGTTATTAGCTCCAAGCAGTGTATCGTAGAGTTGCATTTCATCGATACTTATGCAGTGATTGTAGTATGTCGAAGTTAACTAACAAGATCAAATTATTTTCCAGATTAAATGAAAATTCAAAACGAATTTGCAAACCGTCTTTGTACATTTATTTATTTAATATGAATTAACCAGAATCGAACTATTCCTCTCTGGCTATTTGAGCAGACGCGATTGGATATTGGTTACATGTTATCGGCGTCAGAATTTTTTTTTATTTTCTCATGAAAATATCCTTCTACAGAGTTAAGTACTGTCCGCATTGTTAATTAATAAAATAAGTATTGATGCAGTAAACCGGTGAATCGGAACGGGTGATAACGTAAATAAGTATTGATGCAGTAAACCGGTGAATCGGAACGGGTGATAACGTAAATAAGTATTGATGCAGTAAACCGGTGAATCGGAACGGGTGATAACGTAAATCGCAGTCTCAATTGCGACCGTCGTGCAACAAATTTGAAATTTGAACCTCTATGACCTTATGTTTATTATGTTCAAGTATTAAACACACGACATTCTCAAATTCGGGCCATTAAGCTGTGGATGAAGTTTCAATTGCCTATGATTTTGTCTGCAAACAAAGACTACGAACATACTATTGATTTGGTGTTTACGGTCTTTGACATATGATTACGTCAATCGTTTAATAACTGTAACCAAAGGCTTAAAGGTGATCGAACTATAACTATTTAAACATATAACCATCAAGGTACCGTGCATACGTTAAAGAAAATTGATAATAATTTAATGCTTAGCATGGACGTTTGTACAAAGTAAATTGCACACAAGAACGTGTATTAACAATGCACTATTGAATTCATCCGTTGATGTTAAAGTGAACATATAAATTCCTTAACATAAAGAATTACTTCGTTTACATACCAGATTTCAAAAATGGTCGCAATCCTTTTGCTGAAGTCAACTGTGCGAACGTTATATCCGTAACAGACTGTGACATGACTGGTTTCTATGAATTCTTTTTCCTCTTTTCTGTGTGGGCTTTGAGATTATTTTCGGGTTGTAAAAAAGCAAGCGACATTTCAAAAACTCGTTTTTGACTTTAACATGGCATTTTGCAAAGTGGCATTTCATTGAAAACATTGAAAACAGTTTTCTATTTGCATCATTGTTGCCGAAAGCAAATGTCTTCGGGCAAAAGTCAAAGAGGCATTTGTTATCAATAGCGTCTTTAATACACAATTTCTAATAATTACAATGCGTCGAAATTGGGCAAATACAAAATGTTCTCGACAGATCTTTATTGCAAATGATTGAATGAATATAGCACTGCAGTGTGATAGATCTTTTACATAGGGATTCAGATTCTTTTCATTATTTTTTTTTATTCCTTTCAGTAATCAATAGTCAATATATGGCATTATTTTGCTTTAGATGCAGCTGTTTACGATGAGTTTTGACTAAGATTTTAATGCGATTATCATGCAGTGGGACCGAGTAGTTAATTGGCACGTTTAAGGGAATGTTAACTTTAGGGTTTAAAACTGTAATACGACATTTTGATTTTCTGTTCTTTCTTTGCATATTTTCTGGATCGTTCTTGATACGGAAATTTATTAAATACGGAGGTACTAAACGAACTTAATATAGGTTTAAAACCTTAAAACAATCGTTAAATATTTACCAATGAGCTTCACATACGTTTGTCGACTGAAATTTTCACAATATATTATATTAACCGTTAAAATAAAGTTATGGACATATGATCGTCATATATATTGACACGTTTACGCGTAAAACATCCCATGTAAAACTTGCAGTTTCGTGATCAACTGTTTGACCTTTTTATGTTCAATATACAAAAGAAAACACTATTTCCTTGCGTTTACATAATTATCACTTTTGTCTAGCCTCTGTTATTACACAGCGGTGATTTAAGTAGCGGTACCTCTGTTCAACGCACAAGTTGTTTTGTATCGTTTTTTTATAAATAAGTACAATAATGCAGTAAACGGTTGGAGCATTGGTCAAACTTTAAGATAAAAAGTTGCCCCTTTCTAGACTTTGTCTATTGCCGACCAATCGGCACGAGTCTGCATCCATGCTTTCTCTTGATACCTTTCTTTGAGCATGGACAGCTTTATTTAACACTTTACACTCCTCATCTTTTGTGGTAAGAAGGGAGAGGGGGGCTGTGGCACAGATGATGATGTTCCACTTTGTCTTTTCCCATGGGGATAATATTGTCAGTACGGCTCAGGGGCTCTGCAACTGCTGCAGCCCATTCTGATGCTTACTCAGCGTTGCTTTTCTTTCTTGAACAAATCAAGATCAGTTCAGTTTTCCAACTCAGATGCTGTTCATTCTGATATGCATCAGGTGATCCTCCGGGAATATGGCCTTTGTCAACTACCTCATGCCTTTGCATTCCCTCCTTTTCTTTTACTGACGTGGATCTCACTTTTCCGGTGATGAGGCCAAAAGCCCTGATTCTGTTGCTGGAACAGGGCAGCCTTCATCCAGGAGTTGAAGCCGTGTTCCAGGTCCAAGCAAAGTGATGTTGGATGAAACAGATGGATGGAGGATTGTCATAGGCCACAACTATGGAAGTGTATATTAAGCGATGCTGCTCCAAGACGAAGTAGTACAATTGAGTTAACCAAACAACAGCTGGGTTTGAATTCCTTTAATTAGAAACCAGGTCAAGGTCAAGTTGGTGATATAGGTAGATAGAGAATTATCAGCAAAAAATGTGATGTTGGATGATAAGTGGGAATTGGGAACAGTCATAGAAAACAACTGTGCAAGTCTCAAAGGATGTAACAATCGGCGTTGGTGTAATACAAACTGAACGATGGACGCACGGACGGACAGACAGGAAATCACTCATTCATAGAGCATCAATATGCACGGAGCATAAACACAATATTTCTTGAAAGTTTTCAAAAACGACATAAGGGTGTTGAAATCGATGACTAACTTTAATATAAATATGTTAGTGGATTCAGAAAGGTAGATATAACGACTCACAACACATTTACTTGATAGATTTATTGTTGCTAAAAATCACATTTTCATACAAAAACATGTAGCAACTGATGGCAACGGATGTGGGATGCAGTGATGATACATCGCGCAAGGGTACAACGTGGCAATGAGCAAGAAAGCACTGTCATGTGCAATATGTACACGAATAGCTCAATATGATATCAATAATACCAGCTCTGATAATTCCTTCTCAATGCAGCAATAAAGAAAATGTACAGAACGTCAATCCTTGACTATTTATCTCCTTATTCAAATGGCTTGCATGACTGTTTTCCTATATTACTTCCTAATGTATTCCATCTTCCAATCATGCATTTCTTTCATCACAGATGACATAAAATACAGATACAATATATTTTATAATTATCAATTAATATAGTTTCACAACAGATTTGTCTTATTATGCACAACATATAAGTACCCCATTTAACATTTTTTTTACAATTGCGTAAATGTTTACTATATTATCTACCAGTACTACAACTATATTTATTTCAGTATTCTACACACTACAATTTATTTGCAGCAATCAAAAGAACAAGAACACATAGTGTTGCATATAAATGAGCTGTTATCAAAGTATTTTGCCGCGCTATGCGAAAACTGAGCTAAATGCGTGAGAGTAAAGTGTCATACTGTGCATTTGCACAGGCTCTTCTGGGGCGACACTCAACCCTTTCCCACTTAGAACCAAAGTGAAAATGGCTATGTGCAAACAGCATAAAACCAGAACAGTCTGCGAGTAACTTACAGTCTGTTCAGGTTTTATGCTGTTTGCTGCTCATCAGTATATAGGAAATGAAGCCTTCACAACTTGAATATTGTGAGAAAAAGGTCTTAAATTAAATATAACTTTTTAAGGGACTGCAAATGCATGAAAATACGTATCTAAGTGGTAAAGGGTTAAAACACAAGGATTTGGCCTGGTTTTCCCACAGTGCAGCACATATGAATTTGTTCAGTAAATATGACAATGAATGAATGACATGTATAAACTTTACTACATTTACATATTTGAAGTTGATAATATTATCATTATTAAAAACTTCTTACTAGTGTTCATAACAGTAACAGCTTCTAGGCTCCGAGTTAGAACAACAATACAAACAATTCATACCTAATAACTTGTGGCATTTTTCTACTGGTCTATTCTTAAAATCAACCAGCATTCTACACTCACCGACATCAACATATTTCAATCAACATAACAAGAGACACTCAAAAATTGTTCATAAATATTAAAGCTACTCTGACTTACATTGTCAACATTTTTAAATCTAAAGTGAAATATGTTATTATTGATATCATACTTTTTTATTTTGGGCACAAGTATTCTAAGATAAAATGTTTGTGAAAGTTTTAAAAAAGACTATAAATACTTTAAAATACATGCAACGGCTATAATTTAGAAATAATTTCCATTTCGAGTTTTTAACTATTAAACACATTTACGATCTGATTTAGAATTAAATCACAAGGAAATAGTTAAATAACTAGGCATAAAATCCACAACAACTTTTTTATGTTTACTGATAAAGAATGCCTATGTATTAATTATTACCATTCTTTCTTTGACCTGACAACTATTTTAGCCTTAACAAAGTCAACTGCAATTTGTGGGGTTTTGAAAGATTGTTTCAAAACTTTTATTTGCTTTAAACAATGGGCTTCTACTATGGACAATTTTGTGTGAGTCATAAAAAAGTAATTAAATGAATTTTAAAAGATTAAATGTTTGCAGCTGTAGACATTTTGATTAAAATTTCAAATACCATAATATGTCACAAAATATACTGAATCAAAAGCATCACACACTAATACCATGTACATTTAAATATTGTAGTAAACAAACAATGGCAACCATGAATTTACATTAAGTATACATACACGTATACAATAAATAGTTATACCCAAAACAGTAGGATGTAGATCTAAAACCTATAAATATAATATACATTTACATGTACAAAAATGAATAAATACTAATACAACATGTGAAAACTAAATCATAAAAGCAATTAACAAGAAACGAATTGGTACAATATGAAAGCTTGTGCAATCACAAAATGTGACTAGGCCTCCCCCCCCCAAAAAAAAATCAGATCAAAACATACAAGAATAAAAAATCTAAAATCAACTACTACTATACCATCCCCAAGACAAAATACCGGTATCTTCCAAACTTCCCCACCTCTCCATCCTTGGTCACCCCTCAGTCAACTCCATATATTTATCAAGTAACCATTGTGATATTATTATAAAAAAATTCTGACATGCCATCCAAAAGCAAATGTACAATTCTCATTAAAAGCAGATCATATCAAGTTCAGTGGTACACATACCCCGATACTTGTTTTTGTTGTTGCTTATTTAAGTACCAATAAAAATACAACATGGAAGTCAACATATTGAGCCTTTCTTCTTTGTCTATATTCTTTTCATTATCTTGAACTTTATTTTTCTTTGGGTTCCAATGCTCAAATATGTAAAGTCAAGACAATGGCTTATAAAAACAATCTTATTAATATTGTTTAAGGTTTTTAGATGGTTAACTGTTTAGGTTAAACATAATAATATAACTAAAAGTTGACCCTATAGTGTTTGAATTTTTGGATGTTTTCTAAATAAATAGTATGTACCGGTATGTCTATGAATGCTTACACATGAAAGACTAGTCAATGTACTTGACATTCCCAAATCCACTATTGCATCTGCAGGTATTGCATTAACTCTTTCAGCGCTGGAACTAAATTTTGAAGGCCTTTGCAAACAGTTTGGATCCAGATGAGACGCCACAAAGTGTGGCGTCTCGTCAGGATCCAAACTGTTAGCTATTCTGATAGTATTCTCTGAAAAAAAAACGAAGAAAATGCTAATTTTAGAAATTCAGCAGACGATATTTTAGCAGACGACAAATTTCCCAGAATGCAAAGGGTAAACAAATTATTTTTGACTTAACTGTTAAATACTGTCTATTAAATAACAATTTAGACTTTGGTATAGGAAGCAAACCAGGGCTTTAGTTGAAATGCTTTAATGACCATTCAACAGAACAAAAAGGGTTATTATTTACCAATTAACGAGGATAAATCATTCCAAGATGATCTGATTAACAGTTTTTCAATTGTATTGAGCAATGCATTATGCAATAGTCCATGGAGAATCACAACTGCGTTTTTTCCTCTATTATAAGAATAATAAGGTTGTTTAAAAACATAACAAATATTGTTCTTTGTTCAATAAGCAAGTACCATGTTAGAATGCTTGTTAGTATGCAAGGTACATACTGATGCATAAATGGACGCACATAAAGACGATGCACACATACACATCTTATATACATACCAGTACTCATTATTACAACATACCAGTACTCATTATTACAACATACCATTGTTACAAGACAGCATGGTTAAATAAATCAAGGATTTCATTCAGCCTTTTGTTTGACATAAAATCATACACCCCTTATTGATAAAATTAGGATTACAGAAATAATAATAACCCTTTCCCCCATAAGAAGCAAAGTGAAAATGGCTTTTGCAACCAGCACAAAACTAGAACAGCCTGTGAGTAACTCGCAGCCTGTTCAGGTTGTATGTTGTTTGCTGCTCATTAGTATCTAAGAGTTAGAAATGAAGCCTTTAAAACTTGAATTTAGTAAGAAAGGCATTTAATTAAAGGAAACTTTCTAAGGGACTATAAATGCAAAAGAAAACCATATCTATGTGGTAGAGGGATAATCAGCATTTTTATAAGCACAACATGTGATAAACACATAATGGCCTATGTGCTAAAAACATTTAAATGGCCTCAGTCAATGTACAATCACATATAAGAATACTCCTTATGTTCAACCTACATTGTAAATGACTCACAGACAGCACCACATCATACTTGCTGTTGATTGTTTGTTGGCACATACCGGTCCTACACTACTTAATCCTATTATTCAGACATCAACCACACAATTATTCCTACACTTGCTGACGTATCAAACAAATCTGCAGTTATCCAGTGATATACATGTATCCATAAATTGGCAACATATTCATCAGAAAACAACTTCTGAATTAACACACGATTGGAGCTTGACTCTTAGAAAACAAGGTTTAATGCATGTACTTAAAGAGTTGTCCCAGATTAGCCTGTGCCGTTCACAAAAGCTATTCAAGTACATCAATTTCCCCTTATATGGTATATTTTGTTAAAATGAAGTGCTGACTTTGTGAAAATTACATTTAGGGTAAAATTTGGTTTCTGGGACAAAACATGACACATGCATTCAGCCCAGTTGTTCCAGATCAAGGCTCATTTATATATATGTGTCTTGTTCTGAGAAAACTGGGCTTAATTCATGTGCGTAAAGTGCCGTCCCAGATTAGCCTGTGCAGTCCGCATAGGCTAATCAGGCACAACACTTTCCGCTTAAACTTGGTTTTTGGTAAGGAGGGACTTCCTTGAAACTAAAAATACCATAAAAGCGGAAAGTGTCGTCAGGCTAATCTGGGACGACACTTTACACACTGCAATTAAGCCAAGTTTTCTCAGAACAAGACACATATGGTTGCGTGTATAATTGATATAATTATTCCACTAAGTGGAAAACCTCAATTACTTTATTTGTTTTAACAAGGTGTAGAAATCTTGGCCACAAAGTGCTCATCACTGAGTACATTTTGGCCAAAAACAATACCATTTTTCCGTTTAAAACATGTTTGAGTCTGAGAGTGAGGAACAAAATACACCATGACCCCACAACTGAAGAGTTCTATAGGACAATACCCATGAAATGACTGGATTCTTCATTGTCACATGTTCACACAAGATCTATGATTGTCTTTGGTAATGCAGAGGACACCAACACGGCTTCCAAACTGAAAGCAGAATTTTAAGGTTAGTCTGGGAAAACTCTGCTAAATATATGTGCATTAAGTGTCATCAAATATTAGTGTGTCTTTTATTTTCAGTTCAGAAATGTCAAACAATTATTTTCTGGTGGACCAAAGCATGCTGTGGAATACCCAAAAAACTCGCAAGATATTCCTTAAACTTAAATATTTCATCAGTCGATAAAAAATCATATTTGTTTTAGGAATGCAATGTCAGGGTAACAAGTTACCCAATCTCTTACCCAGCAGTTCTGGTAACTATGGTGACTAATGTCCCTTTTGAGAATCTTTGGAGGCCATTATTAACGGAACAAGGCTCAACAAGGGCTTGGCGAGTCGCAGAAACGGGTGCTGAAATTGTATATTTCAATGTGAGTTAGGGACAAAATTAATGTCACATCAACAATCTTGCAAACACCTGAAATCTGTTGATTTTACACTAAACTGGAATGGGTCGACTCCACAAAGTCATGCCCTGTTACTTTTGATATGAACGGAGCTCTGAGAAAACTTCTCTTTATGCATGTTTGTATGTGTTATCGCAGATTAGCATATGCAGTCTTCACAGGCTATCAGGGGCGACACTTTCTGGCTTAAATGGATTTTCAATAAGAAGAGACATAAATAAAACAAGATATGTATTTATCAGAAACACTATGGCCCCTTTTGCGCCGCTTTGAAGCTATTTATTTGACCTTTTACCTTGAAGAAAGATCTTGACCTTTCACCACTCAAAATGTGCAGCTCCACGCGATACACATGCATGCCAAATATCAAGTTGCTATCTTCAATATTGCATAAGTTATTGCAAATGTTAAAGTTGGCGCAAACAAACAAACAAACACACAAACAAAGCAACAAACCAACAGACAGGGCAAAAACAATATGTCCCTCACTAAAGTGGTGGGGAACATTAAAATTACACCCTAAAAGCAATACTGTTTGACCTACTTTGAGTAGCTGTGAGGCGTTGGCTCTCTTCTCCACATCCACCTCCAGACACTGGTCCAAGAAGTCCTGGAACACCGGCGATAGGTTGTGCTTCTCTTTGATCTCTGGCTTTCCATTGGTCGCAATCAGGTACAGAGCCTGTAACAATAGGGTCATTGTTGTTAACAAGAGAGAAATGGGTCCTAAGGCACTCACCTATGTCTCAAAGAAACTGAACTATACTAAGAAGGTCGAGTTAAACATAACAAGCAAATTCGTAGAATTGATATCCCTCGCCAATATACTTCTGGACACAAAAGTTTTCTGGACTGATGGACAACGCCAACGTGCATCATCCACTTATCCATATATATATATATATATACTCATACCAAGTTTCAATGAAATCCGTCAAAGCACTTCCAAGATATGGCTCCGGACACACAAAAAGCATTTTTTCAAGATACAAAGGGCCGTAACTCTCTTATTATCCATTGGTGTACAAAGCCATTTGGCTTGCATCATCCTCTTATCCATTTATATACTCGTACCAAGTTTCAATGAAATCTGCCAAAGAATTTCCAAGATATGGCTCCGGACACCAAAAAAGCATTTTTTTAATATACAAAGGGCCATAATTCCGTTATTAACAGATGATGTACAATGCCATTTGGCGTGCATCATCCTCTTATCCATACATATACTCATACCAAGTTTCAATGAAATCCGCCAAAGCTCTTCCAAGATATGGCTTGGGACACAAAAGTGCCGGACGGACAGACCGATGGAAGGAAGGACGGATGGACGGACAACGCCAAAACAATATCCCTCCGTCTATGGCGGGGGATAATAAATTGGTCACAATCAAATACAGCGCCTGAAAATTGGGTCAGTATTACAAACCCATTCCACCTCAGACCAAAGTTTAAATGGGTATGTGCAACCAGCATAAAACCAGAACAGCCTGTGATTGACTAGATAATGGAATCAGGTTCAGCGCCTGGAATTGGGTCAATGCTGTTAAACCTTCACCAATCAGATGCACATTTTGACTCTTTTAATGTCTTATAGAAAATCCAATCAAATTAAAGATTTTTTTTTTTACATGGTTCAAGTTTAAAAGGATTTATTTCCAACCCCAATATTTTGATGAGCAGCAAACAGCATAAAAACTGAACGGCACTTTTCTGATTTTATGCTGGTTGCATAAAGCCAATTTTAATTTTCTTCTTACTAAGAAAGGGTTAAAAGGGGCGCCTACAAGGATAGATGCTAAAAATAAGTAATGATTAATGCTGTAGTGTAGGGATGTAATTTTTAAAAACCCTAGCATATTTCCTGCCCTGGTTGACCAAAAATCTTCACTTTTCAATAGATTGTGAAAAGCTAAGAGGTATTTGTTGAGCAATTTTGGATGTGAAAAGGAGTAAATGAGAAGACGACTTTTAACAGAACATGTGTGGAATCTTTATCAAAATTTAAGGCTTATTCTTGGACAGCAGGGATGTTGCATGTGCGTAAAGTATCATCCAAGATTAACCTACGCTGTGTGCACAGGCTTATCAGGGCCAACACTATCTGCTTTAATAGTATTTTTGTTTTAAGGAAGTCTCTTCCATGTGAACAAGAGCACCGCCTAACGGGTGCCACGCTCGGCTGCGAAAACTTGTCAGAATTTTTTTTTTAGAGGTCACAGTAACCTTGACCTTTGACCTAGTGACCCAACAAGAGATGTGTTTGTCAGAAACACAATGCCCCCTACTGCGCCACTTTGAAATAAAATTTCTATGTATCATTTGGCAGGTATAGACATCATCTCCCTTTAAAGCTTTATTACCCTCCATGGATTTTGTCCAATCCAACCGGGGGGTTGGGGGGGTGGGGGGTGGTGAGGTCTGTAGACAGTCAAAAATGATCAAGTCAGTCATCACGACAACCAAGGCCTGTGGTTTATCAAAGAGATCATAGCCAGAGTTCATCATGTATGTATGGACATAAGTCCACTGGTATTTAATGAAAACTAGCATTCACAAATTAGAACAGGTAAGAAATGATAATCATATCAAGAAATGTGTTCGTCAGAAACACAATGCCCCCTATTGTGCTGCTTTGAAATAAAATTGCTATTGATCATTTGGCAGGTATAGAAATCATCTCCCTTCATAGCTTATTACTTCCCTTGAATTTTGTCTAATCCAACCAGGGGGGGGGGGGGGGGGGGGGGGGGGGGGGGGGGGTCTCACAGTCAATTATGACCATGTCAGACATCACCGACAACCTAGGCCTGTGGTTTATCAAAGAGATCATAGCCAGAGTTTTTTTGTTTTTTTGTTCTTTTTCATAGCCAGAGTTGATCATGTATCTATGGACATAAGTCCACAGGTATGTAATGAACTTATAATTATATCATTGAAAAAAAACTTTGACAAATCAATCATTTGAGTTATAAATAATATAATTAATATGTACAGTAACTGTGAAAAGAACTTCAATTCTTGGTAAGGAAATATATAATATGAGACTTATAATTATGTAAATTACTTCCCTTGAAAAAAATTGTCTCTAACAAATCTCTATTTTTAGTAGCAAACAATTAAAAGCAACTACTGTGACTGTGATTGACCACTCGAAATGTGCAGCTCCATGAGATAAACATGCATGCCAAATATATAAAGTGGCTATGTTCAATATTGAATAATTTTCTCCCTTTTAAAGCTTATTACTTCCCTTAAATTTGTATTTTTTACCGTAGACAGTAAAGGATGACCTTGACCTTTTACCACAATGTGTTTGTCAGAAACACAGTGCCGCCTACTGCGCCGCTTTGATTTATTTAACAAAAACATATATGTGGGCAATTCAGATAACTATGTCCATTTAAAGCTTATTACTTCCCTTGACTTTGTTTTTTCGACACTAGACCTTGAAGGATGATGTTAACCTTGAAATTGTACCACTCAAAATGTGCAGCTCCATGAGATACACATGCATGCCAAATATCAAGGTGCTATCTTCAATATTTAAAAAGTTATGGCCAATGTTGAGGTTTTAGCACGACGCCTACGGCGGACGACGAACTGGCTATGACAATAGCTCGGGTTTTCTCAGAAAACAGCCTCGCTAAAAATCATTCTCGGCTGAGAATGTCGCCGATTGCACAGGCTAATCTGGGACAACCCTTTACTGACATGCATTAAGCCCAGTACTCCCAGAATGCAGCTCATTTAATGCTGTAACGACTTAGCTGATACATACTCTGATGGGGTTTTCATTCAGGTAGGGTGGCTCTCCCTCTATCATTTCGATACACATGATCCCCAAACTCCAGATGTCCACTGTTGGTCCATACTGTTTCCTGTGGGAAAATATTTATTTTTTCCAAAAGTCAATGCAATACCCTTTTTCATTAATTTGATGAAAAACTCACTTTTTTATATTCATAAAAAATAAGAATTAAGTTTTAAAACAAAAATGCCATATTTTAAGTCCAAACTTCCCTTCAACTTTTGTATTTATTCAAAATTGTATTCATTTCAACTGAAATGGACATGAGCAAAAGTGAAAATAGCAAGTATATTTACCTGTGAGCTGTATATAATCTAAAAAACATCACTGAGAACGAATGAATGTTTGTACACAAAATCCATCCAACACATAATCTATAGCTTTCTGAGCCGCTTTAGACTCTGTCAATAAATTCTCATGGAAAATTATAAAAAGTTCATCTAGAGTGCATGCCACAACCAGAGCAGTTGACATATTATAACTTTTAAAGCCATCCAGTATGGTTTAACCACCATGGTGGACCACTTGTTCTACTCACAGTGTTACAGCTTCTGGAGCCATCCAATATGGTTCCAACCGTGGTGGACTGCTTATTCTACTTACCATGTCACACTTCTGGAGCCATCCAGTATGGTATTCCACCATGGTAAACCGCTTGTTCTACTCACTGTGTTACAACTTCTGGAGCAATCCAGTATGGTGTTCCTCCATCTGGGACTGCTTGTTATACTCACCGTGTTACAACTTCTGGAGCCATCCAGTATGGTGTTCCCACCATGGTGGACCGCTTGTTCTGTTCTTGTGACAGCTGAGCACAAAAACCAAAGTCAGCTGGAAAAGTAAAAAATAATTAGTTACATGATATAAGATTGTTGTGTTCTAGTGACGACTGACAACAAAGACCAAAGTCACCTCGAAAAATGATAAATAATCAGTCAGGTATTTTTGGTTGGTTCTGAATGTTGCAGCTTTACCTAATTTGAAAAGAGTATCTAATTCATGTAAATTTGACATGTAAAATAGTGGGAAATGTAAATATTCTGTTGTCTCAGCAAACAAATAAGACTGTCCTTACTGGTGTAGTGCTAAAGATAAATTTGTTATTATGAAGATAACTTAACCAACAGATTTGAATTATGGAAGAAAAAAGCTTTTTTTTTCAATTTTTTGTTTGTTCATGAAATGAAATGTTGACATTAAAATTACATGTACCCACTTTTAAGAGTGACATACCATAGTTATTACCATTGAATGCCAGTAAAGCCATGTTGTGGAGTGATATAACTTAGTTATCATCATTGATTGCCAGTTAATCAACTTGTTTGAGTGAGGTAACTTAGTTATCACTATGTATTGCCAGTTAACCAACTTTTTAGACTAAGATAACTTAGCTATCTGCATTGATTACCAGTAAACCCACTTTTCAAGAGTAAGATAACATAAATAACCTCTTTGACTAACAGTAAACCCATTTGTTATAGTAAGATCACTTTGTTAACCTCATTGATTACCATAAACCCAC
Source organism: Dreissena polymorpha (assembly GCF_020536995.1). Classification (NCBI taxonomy): domain Eukaryota; kingdom Metazoa; phylum Mollusca; class Bivalvia; order Myida; family Dreissenidae; genus Dreissena; species Dreissena polymorpha. The sequence goes on from NC_068360.1 coordinate 41,227,754, forward strand.
TTTTTAGAGTAATATAATGCAGTTATCCCCAATGATACCTACTCAGTTTTACACTCCCGTCCATTCCCAGCAGAATGTTGTCACTCTTGATATCTCTGTGTATAACGTTGTTCTCATGCAGAAATTCCAAGGCTTGCAAACACTGAAATTCACACACAAGGACAAATAAGTAAGAATAGAGAGGATCATTTTGCATGAAAAAGTCGTTTTCATCTAGACGCTTCATGGTGATGACGTATTTGAGGTTTCAATTCTTGAATCGCTTGAAAAATGTGACATAGTTAGGTCAACAAACTTGCCACATTTTACACTCACAAACTGATTAACCAAAAATAGTTAGGTCAACAAACTTGCCACATTTTACACTCACAAACTGATTAACCTAAAATAGTAAGGTCAACAAATTTGCCACATTTTACACTCACAAACTGACTAACCAAAAATAGTTAGGCGAACAAACTTGCCACATTTTACACTCACAAACTGATTAACCAAAAATAGTTAGGTCAACAAACTTGCCACATCTTACAATCACAAACTGATTAACCAAAAATAGTTAGGTCAACAAACTTGCCACATTTTACACTCACAAACTCATTAACCAAAATAGTGACTCCTATATACGTCTGAGGTGGTATGGGCATGTCGAGCATGCCACTTCTTGCATCAACTCAATCACGAAGATTGCCATCCCTGGTGCTAGAGGTAAAGAGAGACCAAGAAAATCGTGGTCTGACTGTGTTAAGGATGACCTGCACACCTTTGGCATGGGAGACACAGACGCACAGAACAGAGGACAGGGTTCAACTAACTTTTTTTACAGCAAGACCGTCGGACCAGCTCCTCTTAAAATGTACTAGCCCGAACCTGATGTCTACTAGACCATAAATGACATAGCAAATGAACACAATTGTGTCATGTAACTGTTTAATCAGGATTTATCAGTAAATAATCAGTGAACACCAGATTTTTTTATGCATAGAGTAAAACAATAAAATAACCCTTTTTTTTTGCTTTTCTTCGTCAAATTCAAGCCATGGGAACTGACTAGATTTTCCATCTAGGATAAAATTGACGTTTTGGTGTTTCTTCATTTATCAACTGATTTGTTGGACAAAAAACCGAACTTGAACAAAGCCATTCTTTAAATTACATGATCTTGTCTGCTACACAAAAATGTTTACATTGACGATAACAATTTTCGATAGAAGTCGTAAAATCATGCTCTACAGTTTTACGACACTGCAGAAAATTAATAATATTCATGACAACTTGACCAATTGAAACAAGCAATTTCTGCAGGAAGCTCTCCTTTGTGTCTAAAAATAGCGATGAATCATGTGAATGCTCCGCGTTTATTTAAATATACTAGTTTTGTTTTAATGTAAATAACGGATAAAAGAGTAATTTTACACATTAAAAGTAAAGGTTTTCACAGCAGTTATTTATAGTTATATGAATCAGTATAGATTTTTTATAAATTTATGTACGACCAGTTGGACAAGCTAGCCCGCAGTTTTACTAGCCCGACCACCGATCTTACTAGACAATGTCTGTCGGACGTGCCTTAGTGTCGAACCCTGGAGGAGCATGGAAATCAGGGGTTAAACCCTCTAGCCGCCTGCTGCCTACCCCAGCTACTTGGACTTATCCCGCAGCGGATGACAAATGAACACAGGATCAAGTCATGTCAATTATATACCCACTTTCAAACTTAAAATCTTCTAAAAAGAAATCTCTATGCATGCTAAACATTGTCAGTGAATGCTTACACAATAAGTGTATGCCACACTGCCTGCAAATTGTAGCACAATACAGTATCATTCAACCTTCCACATTTGTAATATGACCACACTGCCTGCAAATTGTAGCACAATACAGTATCATTCAACCTTCCACATTTGTAATATGACCACACTGCCTGCAAATTGTAGCACAATACAGTATCATTCAACCTTCCACATTTGTAATATGACCACACTGCCTGCAAATTGTAGCACAATACAGTATCATTCAACCTTCCACATTTGTAATATGACCACACTGCCTGCAAATTGTAGCACAATACAGTATCATTCAACCTTCCACATTCGTAACATGAGCCTGCAAATTGTAGCACAATACAGTATCATTCAACCTTCCACATTTGTAACATGAGCCTCAATCTGGGGAAACCAGGTATAGTGCATGTGCCTTAAGTGTTGTACCTGATTAGCCTGTGTAATATGCACTGGCTAATCTGGAACGAAACTTTAAGCACATAAATTAAACCCCGTTTTCAAGGATCGAGGCATCAATAGTTGTTCTCACACTGCTGGCAAATTACAGCATCGTATTTTATACAACCATCCACATTTTGAATATTGTTTCTAATTATGAATTGATCTGAAGTTATGGCTTAAAACTTTGCTGCAGAGCCTAGAATATAAAACCTAGAGAAAAGCAAAATCAACATTTCCTAAATACATTTAACCCCCAACATGTATACAACTTAACAATCAAATATAAATTAGTAACAATGAGGGTTAAAGTTGACAACAAGTGGACAGTCAAGTATTATACAATGGAACAATTAGTAGCTTGTAAGTAGCTTACTAGGATACGTTTTAATCGAGTATGTGTGCACAAAAAGTGAGAAATATAATCCTAAAAAGAAAAAGGGCAATATAAAAGATTAAATTAATAAAGATTTATCCAAGTGATTTTATTTGTGGGTGTCACATGACATCTATTGCCCACTCAGCTCTGTCCCATGATTTTAATACCTATGAGTTTAATTGGCATTTAACCCTTTACCACTCACAAACGCATTCTGAGGTGTTTGTAGTCAAATTATATTTAAGACCTTTCATACTAGACTCAAGTTTTAAGGGCCTTATTTCCAAAGCTCAGAGTGATGAGCAGCAAACAGCATAAAACCTGCACAGACAGTGAGTTACTCGCAGTCTGAACTGGTTTTTGTGTGTGCTAGTTTTTCACTTTTTTTCTGAGCCAGACATGGCTAAGTTATTCCAAAGTATCTTTGGTACGACTGTTACCTCTCTTGCCACAGCTGAAATCTGCCCCTCATCCATACATGTGTCTGTGACCACGTCTGTCAGGGACCCACCGGCTAGGTACTCCATTACAACCTGCATGGGAGAGAAAGATGTAACGTTGCAGCACACAATGTCAGAAGGCTACGTTACACTACACCAGGTGCTCCATTATAACCTGCATGGGGGGAAATGTCAGGTTACAATACACATTGTCAAAAGGCTACACCCAACTTGTACTCAATTACAATCTGCAGGGGTGGTGCTGGAGAAAGATGTAAGGTACAGCATTAATGTCAAGAGGCTACACAACACCTTAGAATAGATCATGCAAACCCAAATGTCCTCCATTACAACCTGGGGAAAAAAGATGTAAGGTTGGCAAAAACTTCACAATTCACCTTCTTTGGCATTAAGTTTAAAGCATACATTAAGCCAAACCAGGTTCACCATTACATGTATAATCTAAAGGAGGGGAAAAAGATGTATGGTTACAACACAAAATGTCAGGAGGCCACACCACACCTTGTTTAACATAAAACTTAAGAGCATAGATAAAGCCAAAAAAAACAGTGACATGTCAGGTTACAATACTCATTATTCAGCGGCTTCTTCACTACATCTGGTTCTAAGACATGAGGTCACACTACACTTTTTGGAAAGTTAAACAACATAATTAAGACAAATAAAAACTTAGTAATGGGAAGAACAAAGTTTAATGCATTTTCTAAAATAGCCTTAGGTTTTTACAATCTGACAAAACAAAATAATGAACCTATGTTAAATAATCAACAAAACACAGATGTGTACATGTGAGCATCTTTCGGGGAAAACTTGGCTGAATGCATGAGCATAAAGTGTTGCCCCAGATGTGCCTGTGCAGTCCGCCTTCACAGGCACATCAGGAACAACACTTTCTGCCTTAACTTTATTTTTTTTGCTATTGAGAGAATTCTTTAAATTGAAAAAAATACCACAAAAGCCGAGTCGCTCCTAATTAGCCTGCATGGACTGCACAGGCTAATCTGGGATAACACTTTTTGCGCATGCATAAAACCTGTATAGCCAGAGCAAGGCTCATATATAAAGCCCCATACCCATAGTTCATCTAATATATAGAGCCCCATACCCATAGTTCATCTCATATATAGAGCGCCATACCCATAGTTCATCTCATATATAAAGCCCCATACCCATAGTTCATCTCATATATAAAGCCCCATACCCATAGTTCATCTCATATATAAAGCCCCATACCCATAGTTCATCTCATATATAGAGCCCCATACCCATAGTTCATCTCATATATAGAGCCCCATACCCATAGTTCATCTCATATATAAAGCCCCATACCCATAGTTCATCTCATATATAAAGCCCCATACCCATAGTTCATCTCATATATAAAGCCCCATACCCATAGTTCATCATCAACAAGATAACTGTCCAGGAAGTTGACAATGTTGGGGTTCTGGTGTTCCCGCATAACGAGGATTTCATTGATAATGAGCTCCTTTTTAGGTTGCTGTGACAACTTCATCGCCTTTATGGCCACCTCACGACCCGTTGCCACCTCTATTGCTATGTACACTGTACCTGAAGCTCTGAAACAAAGTAATAGTAAAATATAGTTGGATAAAATAGAGGACACTTTTATTACTATGTACACCATACACGGATGGCGCTCTAAAATGTTACATCTTCCTCTAGCATGATCTGTGATACTGTAAAATTATTCATGTTTGTCTGCATGAAATTTCATGTGTTTAAAAAAAGTGTCTTTTTCATGGACACATTAATTTATAAATATCTGATTTCTGGGAAGAAAGAGGAATTTGTGTAAGTCATTTTCTAATGTGTTTGTGTTAAATCTGTGTATCGGTCAATCCACAAAATCAACAAAAATTAATGTCACACAATTCATAATGACTTAACAGTAGCTTGCATACATTGACCTGATGCCTGTTACTACTATTAGCATTCATAACATGCATGCATTGTCTTTTGGATTCATACTTGATTTGCAGGTGCATGTGTCTCATGTGTTTGCTAATTCCCGTAACTAAGTGGGATAGTCATAATCTATACACCTATTACTCAATTAGTTATAACAGTCCTGAAACTAATGTTTTTAATTAAACGGTATCTGGTATATAGGGAATAATAATACATATGGGACGTGCTATGTGAAAAGGGGGTTTAATTCATGTGCTTAAAGAGTCATTCCAGATAAGCCAGTGAAGTCTGCATAGGCTAATCAGGGACGACATTTTCCGCTTTGATGATATTTTCGTTTCAAGAAATTCTCTTCTTAGCAAAAAAATCTAGTTAAGGCCAAAACTGTTGCCCTTGATTGGCTTGTGCAGACTGCACAGGATAATCAGGGACAACACTTTACACACATGCATTAAACACCTTTTAATAGAGAACGACCCATATCATAATGATCAATAGTAACAAATTGATGTTATATTATAGTTCAGTCTAAAATCAGGTCATATATTGACAATTATAGGGACATTTGATCCTTTGCCATAACAACCAAAATACTATATTTTACTTTATTATGTTGGGCACCATTAACACAAACTTCTTACATTTTAAAAAGCAATTGTGGTCAATAATGATAATAAATGTGTTTAAGAATTTAATAAACACGAATGTTCATCATATATCAGAAGTTAACATGAAGTAACTAAGTGCACGTAATCTCAAAAATTGAATTCATGTACCGTAGGTTTCCACGTATAGCGCGCAGTTTTTTACCTCCAAAAATCAAATTAAAAAGTTGATGCGCGTTATACATTGATACAACGCTATCCTGGCTGCTAAATTGGTAAAAATATGTTGTGTAATCGTAAATAATCAAAATGGCCGCCATGTTTTTTTTCCAGAAAACCACCACCCTATAATCTTACTGACTGAGGGGCCATTGTCGAAACAACCATAAGTCGCTACTGGTAGGTATGAACGCTGTAGAAGAAGTTTTGTCAAAATAAATTTGTTTGAATAAACTTGCGGACATTTCTTTGTTTGTGTTTTAACACTTCCTTTTCGATGAATTCCGATGGGGATTGTTGTCGAGAGCAGGCAAAGGTAGGTGCGAACGAGGTCTTTTTACGGGTAACGGTAGGTGTGAAAGGGGATCATTTTGCACTTCGTAATTGGCAGATGATATTGAGTAATATGTGCCACGACTTGTGACAATATGCAATTGCATTTTGTGTGTATAAATATTCAACGTTCAACTGTGGTGTTTCAAACTATCGTTAGCAATCGCCTGAACTACAACACAGAGAGATATTGACATCGTCCTTCGCCCGCATACCTCAACAATTGTATCCCTGTCTTCTATGCGTAATTCAAATTTACCGGTAATGCCCACGCTTTCCCCGAGGAAAAATCACACGATGTTAACTAATTCTTATTTTCTCACGTTTTTCACGAAATGCACGTGGACTGTTAATCTTTTGCAAGAAAATTATAAAATTGTCAGAAAAGTATAGTGCTATGCAACCCCTGCTCCTTATCATAATGACGCTTCCTATTTTGAATGCTTAATTAAGCTTTCCAATGCCCCGGATTATTTGACTGTGTAATAGTAAAATGGCGGCCATTTTCGGTCTGATTTGGTGGTTTTATTGTCTTGAAATATTTTTTTCTCCATTTTTGCATTTAAAAAACAGCCTGCGCGCTATACACGGGTGCGCGCTATACGTGGAAACCTACGGTACATGTTTTTCTATTTGACGTCCAATCAATACGGGGTATTCCAAATGAACATGCATACATCAGTAAACTTGATGAGAACGCATGAGGCCTTGTTCTTATTTAAGTTTAAAGACCAATCAACAAGTAAATTTGGTTTTAAATTGAATGCTACATGTACACTTTTTCTGAAAAAAAACACTAAAAACAGTGCACTCCCTTGTCAACAACCGAAAATTAAGATGATAATTATCTAAATGTACAGTCTGTCTAAAAATCTGATGCTATTAATTGAAAAAGCTTAATTTTACTATCATTAATGAACAAAACAAATTACAGATTTTTAATAATTGGGAATTGTTTGTCAGAAATGGGTAAACATTTTCATATTTGGCTTTAGAATGTGTCCGACTATTGGATCCTTGCAAGCAGTTGAAAAAGAACTGTGTACATATTGTGCTCAGGTGAGTTTGAAATTCGAACAGGATTTCTGAATAGCATTTTTTTTTTATTACTTAAAAGTGTACTGCTACATTTATGCATTAATGGCGCAATGATACAAATAGCATCCCTTAATATATTCCAAAATAACGCAGGAAATGATTTTTTTTAATACAGACCAATGTGTTACATTGTTCAAATAGATTATTTTTAAGGCAAATTTCCAGGGCCCTCACACTACTTTGGGGGAAGGGGTCCGCAGCCCTTAGGAGGGGGAATTTTCGCGGTGTTTCCCTTTTTGGGGGATTTTTTTACTTACTCTCTCATTATTTCATTTGTACATGTTTGCACTATATTCATTGCATTTTTCATAATTTAGTATGTTTGAAAAGATTAAATTGAAATAGGATTGAGATATAATAATCATGAGACACATCTTTCTATTAAAAAAAAAAAAAAATTTTTTTTTTTTTTTAGGGGAAATTTTTCCCCCCATAAGGGGAAAAAAGTACATGTATACTTTTCAGGTGGGGGACTGCCACCGAAATTCGGCGGCAGATTTGATAGATTGAGGGCCCTGATTTCAGAAAGCAGTGTGTACTTGCATTCAACCTAAATTTAAATTGGGCTGTAATTTGGTTGTTATAATCAAACAAGGACAGTGCCCCGTACTCATACATCAGGTCATGTGTACCGGTAAACAAACGTTCAAGATTCCATGTCAATCGCATCCAATCTTTAGAAAGAAAATAGAAACACATCACAAAATTGTATATACTACAAATGAAACTTTGTGTTTAAAAAATCATGGTGTGTATGCTAAAACTCTTCTTGCAACAAAAAAACACATTTATGACAGAGTGAAAAGATGTAAGTATGATATTAAATTAGTTTACCCCTGTCCAATTTTCTCCATTTTTGTGTACTTCCTGTTTGGATCACCAATAGTAACAATTGTTCGCAACTTTTCAATTATTTCCTCGTCTGTCATTTTCTTTTTCTTTGGTCTGTCATTTTTGTTCGTCAATGTGCCATTTGGTTTGTCGTCTTCTATTGGTTTTGTGTACTGAAACAACATGTAAACATTACTTCAAATTAGATAAAATGCAAAACATACAGAAATCCATAGCATGTTCATTACATAATAGAATTAATACCAGTAGCTGTAGAAGTCATAGTAGTAGTAAAAGTTTGATAATGCTTATAAGCAATAGTTGGAATTTCCCAAAATTCCCTCTAATTTATAAGCAAAGGAAAATTGCTGAGAAAAAAATGCATCATGAAAAGAAACAAAATGATGTCACTATACTGCTAGTGTTTACTGTAAAACAATAAGAATAAAATCTGTTTTCCAAGTTCATCCTCATTCATGTTTCCCATGACTACAGTAACATTATCAGCTACAAAAATGAGCATTTCTCATGGAAAGCAGAGTTTTATCCACGTGTGTAAAGTTTAATAGCAGATTAGCCTGTGCAGTCTGGATGACATTTTGCGACAAATCTGGATTTTTGCTATAAAGAGACTTTCTTAAAACAAAAAATACCATTAAAGCGGAGAGTGTTGTCCCTGATAAGCCTGAACAGACAGTATAGACTCATCTGGGATGACACATTACCCATATAAGCCTGAACAGACAGAATAGACTCATCTGGGATGACACTTTACCCATATAAGCCTGAACAGACAGAATAGACTCATCTGGGATGACACTTTACCCATATAAGCCTGAACAGACAGAATAGACTCATCTGGGATGACACTTTACCCATATGCATTAATTGCCATTTTCCCAGAGCACAATTTAAATGTGGAATTTAAATGCAACCTCTTTGGATTTAGTCTTGTTTGGGCATGTGGGTATGAGATGAGGAGCAAACAGCGAAAAACCTGATCAGACTGCAAGTTACTCATAGGCTGTTCTGATTTATGCTGATTTCATATAGCAATTTTTACTTTGCCTCTGGGCGCAAAGGGTTAATAGCCCCCACTATGGATTTAGTTTTGTTGAGATGTGTGGCTATAGGAGCTGGCTACTGATGCCCAGCAAACAGCATAAAACCTGAAAAGACTGTGAGTAACTCAGAGGCTGTTCTGGTTTTATGCTGAATAAAAGGAGCCAATTACATTTTGTTTGGAAATGTAAATGATTAAAAGCACCCACTATGGATTTAGTCTTGTCGGGGCGTGTTGCTATGGGAGGAGGTGGGGCTTCATCTGTCTCATCCTCCCCCTCAGGCGTGGGCAGGCCGGACGTCTCCACTGGCTTCACTTGGACCTGAAACACAATCAGCAAGGCTGAGACTAATGCAATTTATGATGGGCTAGCAGAAATTCAGACATCTTTGTAGTCAGGCTGGCGGAAATATCTTCAGTTTACAAGAATTGTGTAACAGGCTTATAAGAGCCTTTTTCTTGGAACACTTTGTTTAACCCTTTACCACTTAGATACTCATTTTGATGTATTTGTAGTCACTCAAAAAGTTAAATTTAATTGAAGACCTTTCTTACTAGATTGAAATTTTAAAGGTTGCATTTCCAACCCTTAGATACTGATGAGCAGCAAACAGCATAAAACCTGAACAAACTGCAAGTTACTCGCAGGCCGCTGTGAGTTACTCACAGGTCGCTGTGAGTTACTCACAGGCTGTTCTGGTTATTTGCGTTTGCACATAGCAATTTCAACTTTGCTTCTGACTGGGAAAGGGTTAATGCATGTGCATAAAGTGTCTTTCAAGTTTAGCTTGCGCAGTCTGCATGGGCTTAGAAGGGACAACACTCTCAGCCTAGACAAGATTTTAATTGAGAAAAAACTTTCTTTAAACAACAAGAGATGTGTTTGTCAGAAACACAATGCCCCCTATTGCGCCGCTTTGAAGCCATATATTAAACCTTTGACAATATATTTTATTTTGGGAGGGGGGGATTCTTGGGTGGGATGGTTGGACGGTATTTCAAAAATAAAATAATAAAAATAAATATATTTGTTTTTAACCATGTTTAAAAAAAAAGTAAAAAGAAAAAATTTGGAGGGGGGGTGTGGTGGTCATTTATAAGATGATCTTTATAAAAAAAAAAAAAAAAAAATTTGGGGGGGGGGGGATTCGATTCAGGAGGGGGGGGGGGACGTGGGGGATCATTTGTCAAAATATCAATCAAATCTAATCATAAATAAATAAGTTATGGCAATTTTAGCAAAATTTAATAATTTGACCTTGAGAGTCAAGATCATTCAAAGGTCCAGGTAAAATTCAACTTGCCAGGTACAGTACCCTCATGATAGCATGAAAGTATTTAAGTTTGAAAGCAATAGCCTTGATACTTTAGAAGTAAAGTGGATCTAAACACAAAATTTGTTTTTAACCATATATTCAAAGTTACTAAGTCAAAAAAGGGCCATCATTCCGTAAAAATGACAACCAGAGTTATGCAAGTTGTCCTTTACTGTCCCCTTATGATAGTTTGCGAGTGTTCCAAGTATGAAAGCAATATCTATGATTCTTTAGGGGTAAAGTGGACCAAAACACAAAACTTAACCAAATTTTCAATTTTCTAAGTATAAAGGGCCAATAATTCCGTCAAAATGCCAGTCAGAGTAAAATAACTTTGCCTGCACAGTCCCCTTATGATAGTTAGTAAGTGTAGCAATTATGAAAGCAATAGCTTTGATACTTAAGGAATAAAGTGGACCTAAACACAAAACTTAACTAAATTTTCAATTGTCTAAGTATAAAAAGGGCACATAATTCTGTCAAAATGCCAGTCAGAGTTACATAACTTTGCCTGTACAGTCCCCTAGATAGTTAAAAAGTGTTGCAAGTATGAAAGCAATAGCTTTGATAATTAAGTAATAAAGTGGACCTAAACACAAAACTTAACCAAAATCTTCAATTTTCTAAGTATAAAAAGGGCACATAATTCTGTCAAAATGCACGCCAGAGTTAACTTACTTTGCCTGCCCAGTCCCCTCATGATGGTAAGTAAATGTACCAAGTTTGAATGCAATAGCATTGATACTTTATGAGAAAAGTAGACCTAAACGCAAAACTTAACCAGATGCCGACGCAGATGCCGATGCCGCAAGGTGATGACAATAGCTCATAATTTTTTTTCAAAAAATAGATGAGCTAAAAATGCATGAGCCGCCCACTGGAAAACCAGCCTTGATGCATGGGAGTAAAATTCACAGGCTTATCAGGTACAACACGTTCAGCTTTCATGTTTTTTTTAAATTAAAATAACTTTCTTCTAAATAAAAACCTTGGTATATAGTGTTGTGCTTGATTAGCCCGTGTAGACTGCGCAAGCCCATCTGTATTGACGCTTAGCATCTGCATTAAGCCCTGCTTTCCCAAAGCAAGGCTCATATATATTCTCCAATTTGTAAGGTGAATAGAAATTTCACCTGCACACTATGATTGGGGACTATGATTAGGGCTAGCTGGGATTACAGGCATTTCATCAAATGAATACTGTTCAGGTTCTGACCTTCAATATGCCATTAACTGGTTCATGTCCAGTGTTCAATGTTTCATATTTAACTAAGAAAAGGTTCATGTCCAGTGTTCAAGTTTTCTTTTTTAACTAAGAAAAGGTTCATGTACAGTGTTCAAGGCTTCATATTTAACTAAGAAAATAACTAAGAAAAGGTTCATGTACAGTGTTCAAGGCTTCATATTTAACTAAGAAAAGGTTCATGTTTGGGTGTTCAAGGCTTCATATTTAACTAAGAAAAGGTTCATGTCCAGTGTTCAAGTTTTCTTTTTTAACTAAGAAAAGGTTCATGTACAGTGTTCAAGTCTTAATATTTAACTAAGAAAATAACTAAGAAAAAGTTCATGTACAGTATTCAATGCTTCATATTTAACTAAGAAAAGGTTCATGTCCAGTGTTCAATGCTTCATATTTAACTAAGAAAAGGTTCATGTCCAGTGTTCAAGGCTTCATATTTAACTAAGAAAAGGTTCATGTCCAGTGTTCAAGGCCTCATATTTAACTAAGAAAAGGTTCATGTCCAGTGTTCAAGGCTTCATATTTTACTAAGAAAAGGTTCATGTCCAGTGTTCAAGTTTTCATATTTAATTTAGAAAAGTAAGAAAACACATGGTAAAATCAACTACAGCATCTTGATGTTTCTTTTAAAACCTGTTCGTGAATTTGAAAATACATTCTACACGAGAAAACAATAATATAAGAAAGTGTTGTCCCTGATTAACCTGTGAATGTTACTAAAATGCATCAAGCTTGGTTTTTTCAGAGCGGGCCTCATGTATTTTTTATAAATTTCTGCTAACTTGAATGAAATCATCCCTTTTTTATAACCCATCCACTTTATAATATCCAAAAATGTGTTAGGTACTTTATGGTTGTTTTTCCAGAAAAGTCATATAGACTTTTCTGATAAATATTTTCTGATTTATGTGACATGAAGTACTATTCATAAACAAATGATTGTGTTTGTACGTTTCTACAAACTCACATGTGGCACTGTTGCAGTATTGTTCAATGTTAAGTGGTTCAAACTGTCTGATATAGTGGGTCGCAAAGAATTGGCACCTGAAATCAGAGTGATAGCATGATTCACAGCACATATAGTGAAAATAAGAAAGAGATGGATAACGCAAACATTATCAGTTTTATTCTTAACATTATCAATTATCGTCATCCTCATTAACATTACAACAACAATCATCATCATCACCACTATAACTATCACCACTGCCATCATCACATCATCATCATCATCATCATCATCATCATCATCATTAATATCTTTGTCAACTCTATCATCAGAATCTGCATCATTTCAATCATCATCATCATCATAATCAACAACAAAAACAGCAGCAGCAGCAGTAAAATGCATATATACCATTTTCTGGTTTGTAAAGCTCAATATTAAAACCATTACATTTACCAAAATATTGTGCAATCATTCTAAATGTTAACCGCATTTGCAATAAATCTTTATATGTCCATGGCACATACCACAGAACTTAATAAACAACACAATCACATACTAGGAGGTTTGATGTTTGTTAAAAACTTTGAGTCGTCCTGCTTTTTGGTGGAAGATTCGTAGAAATTCAGCACGTCCAAGACGGTCTGCGGGTTCTTTTTGCGCTCTTGCAGGGAAATCTCTGACTGCGACAACAGACGGGCCCAGGACTCCGGCATACCCTGACAAAAAAAAACCGGTACACATATCTTGATTTTACAATTTGCGTCCTGGGAAAACTGGGCTTAATGCATGTGCGTAAAGTGTCATCATAGATAAGCCTATGCAGTCTACACAGGCTAATCAGGGATAACACTTTCTGCCTAAACTGAATTTGTATTCAAAAGAGACTTCCTTAAAAGGAAGCGGAAAGTATTGTCCCTAATAAGCCTGTGAGGACTGCACAGGCTTATCGTGAAGTATTATATACTTTATGAACACGAATTGAACCTGATTTCGTAAGAGGGTGGCTCAAATATAGAACAGGCTTTGTTACTATTAGGATTGCATAACAAAGACGTGCATGGTTGCTATGTTAACATGCACATAAAAATAAATAATGGCACTGTAACAAAATTAGCTGGAGAGCTTTATTGCACATGAATGATATATGGGCCCATAGAAATAATCTACACTGAACTTGAACGATAATTTTCCTCTGCAGCTTAAATTAATATAATGATTTGCAAGCCACAAAAATTTATGGATAAATATAGTATCATATTCTAAATTTTGCATTTATTACTTTGTATTTGCTTTTCAACTCAAGTGGGCTGACTCATACAGCCCTGTGGATGTAAACACTTTGAATATTAAAGAAAAGTCAGTATACACGCCTAGCATGTCATGGTTTAAAGCCACCATTGACAAAACAGTATGCATGATTCAATATTATATCTACTCGGAATTACAGCACGGCAGCTAAAATTCAGTCAAACAAACAAATTACGTGTAGATTCCTGAATGGCAATACACATCTCCAATTAATTAAGGCCAAGTAATGTAAGTTTTCAAATAAAATTGTAACAACCCAATCCCATATTGCTATATTTTAATACCATTATATAAGGAAATACTTGTTTATCAATAAGTGTATCTAGGTGTTTCCCCAAATGCTCAGAAAAGATGATATAATTACTGAAAATCAGGTTTCACAAATTCCCCTAGAAAATATCAGTTCCTTTACAAAACAAAAGAAACAATGGCTCCAGACTGCCATATGTCTGCATGTTTTGTTTTACTACCACTTAATAAGGTCTCACAGAAGGTATTACGTTGAGAACTACTTGGTAATTTATAGGTAATTTGGAGAAGGTAAATAAAGGCACCTTTCTCCGACATAAACAAACAATCAATTCCAAGAATGCCCTGCTGACAAGTAACAGAATTTTCTGGCACTTAAAATATCAGAAATGAAATTGAGCGGCCCAAATCTAATTAGTTCTTATAACATTCTAGTACCAAATGGCATTTATTCCTAATCGTGACTGAAATCTTCTCCTTGTGCAATTCACTAGGGAAAACCTTTGAGAGCCAGCCATTAAGACTGGTACCTAATAGCCTCTCAGCTGATTATAAGGATCCAGACAAAGATAAAAGCCAGGTACCAGAAACATACATGTATGCAAAGACTAAGTGTAGTCCTGTCATAAGAAAAATATAAATGGCAAGCACTATCTATCAGGATTAACCCTTTACCACTTAGATATGTGTTTTCATGCATTAGTAGTCCCTTAGAAAGTTAAATTTAATTAAAGACCTTTCTTACTGGAAGTTGTAAAGGCTTCATTTCTAATCCTTTTATACTGATGAGCAGCAAACAGCATGAAACCTGAACAGACTGCGAGTTACACGCAGGCTGTTCTGGTTTAATGCTGTTTGCACATAGCCATTTTCACTTTGATTCTTATGGGAGAAAGGGTTAATGGAATAACAGGAGTGAGATTTGGGAACACCCCAGGGGATAAAAATAACCCATTGAACAAAGGTCTTCATTATTGAACATCAAAGTCCATCAAAATAAAGAACTTTTCTAATGCAATCTAGACATTCGAAATGAGAAACTCAGCTGACAGAAGGAGGAATAAAACCCCTATTCTTATGCAATCTAGACATTCGAAATGAGAAACTCAGCTGACAGGAGGAGGAATAAAACCCCTAAATATATGAGCCTGGTTTTGGGAAAGCTGGGCTAAATGCATGTGCATTAAGTGACATCCTAGATCAGCCTGTGCAGTCCACACAGGCTCATTAAGGATGACACTTTCTGAATAAACTGGATTTCCGTATAGAAGGGACTTCCTTAAAACAAAAACTCCATAAAAGTCATCGCTGATAAGCCTAAGCGAACTGAACAGGCTTATCTGATATAATATGTTCATGCATATAGCCTGCTCTCCCCAGAGGGGGCTCATATATTGAACACAATGCTTGAGAGAATACAGGCTGCATCCCAGGCTCTAATTTAAGCATTAAATTCCATTGTGATTGATAACAAAATCATGGGCATTAACATATTCATGATCTCCTTCATATAAACAACAGTACAACATGTTGTCATTTTATTTAATTATTAACAAGCCTACCATGTGAAATACAGTGATTGGACAATATTGCAGAGCTTGTCATTTGTCAAAGCTTCTATCATGTACAAGACCTGAGGCAACTTGAGAGGAATAAATACAATAAAATCATTTATATACTTCTGCATGAAATTTCCTGGTGTTTTTTAATGACTTTGTAGTGCACACTTGAATTCATGCTTAACTTACTTCGGAAAAAAAGAGGAGTTTGAATTGGTCATAAGCCTATGTGTTTGAATTAAAATCGTGAATCAGTCAACCCACAAAATGAATGAAAATTGATGTCACATAAATATAAATGATATTACTGTTTTGCTCTTTCACATATTAAACATCCATGTTTTCATAAATGCCAAATCTTCAAAGATTTGCTGATAAACCATGACAAAAATGGAAACTATATCTGAGAGAAAATGTACGTTAGGTACCCATTATTCTCTAAGTGCCATTTCCAACTTACCGTGAATTCACCTGTGAGAGGATCAAACCCCACATGGACAGTGTGCTCGAAGTTCAATGGGGAGGAGATGACTGGCTTGTCTGACTCCTTAATCTTCGTCATCTTTGAACCTGAAAACATACAATGTGCAGCACTGTATTCATTCAGTTACAATGTGCAGCACTGTATTCATTCAGTTACAATGTGCAGCACTGTATTCATTCAGTTACAATGTGCAGCACTGTATTCATTCAGTTACAATGTGCAGCACTGTTTTCATTCACATAAAATGTGCAGCACTGTATTCATTCAGTTACAACCCATATATTAGCCTTACACTGGTAACAAGAAACCATCGGAGACGGGTGACGGATTAAAGTTTAATAGAATTCCGGTCATTAATTGCTGAGAAATAGCCCGGACAAAAATTGTGCACAGACGGACGGACACATGGACGGACAGAAAAAGCAGCGACTAAATGCTCCCCCCAAAAATTTAGGGGGAGCATAAAAAAGGGACTTTAAGCATGTGCCTTAAGTGTTGTCCCAGATTAGCCTGTGCAGTCCAGACAGGCTAATTAGGGACAACACTTTTTGCTTTTCCAGAATTTTTTGTTAAAAGGACTACTCTTCTCACAGAAAATCCAGTAAAGGCGGAAAGCAATGTCCGTGATTAGCCCATATAGACTGCACCGGCTTATCTGTAACGGCACTATGCACCATGCATTAAACCACAATTCCCCAGGGCGAGGCTCGTACATTTTACCTTAAATGCATTTAAAAGCCTAAGATCTACTTGTGTAACTGTTTGTGCATAGAACAGAAGAAGAACTTAATGTCTTTTGAAAGTCCTGTGTGTGTGGGTATTGATCCTGTAACATCCTAATCGCTAGGCGGACCATATCCACTACATGTACATCACTACAGCCTTTTAACACTATATGGGTATGATGAAAACACCAGAACAGGTCCCATAGTTATAAAGAATCTCAGTGGAAACAGCTTAAAATTCTCCATTTATTATCCCCCGCCATAGGTGGAGGGATATTGTTTTTGCGTTGTCCGTCCGTCCGGCACTTTTGTGTCCGGAGCCATATCTTGGAAGTGCTTTGGCAGATTTCATTGAAACTTGGTATGAGTATATATATATATATTTATAAGAGGATGATGCACACCTAATGGCATTGTACACCATTTGTTAATATGGTTTTGTATCTTGAAAAAATGCTTTTTTTGTGTCTGGAGCCATATCTTGGAAATGCTTTGGCGGATTTCATTGAAACTTGGTATGAGTATATGGATAAGAGGATGATGCACGCCAAATGGCAATGTACACCATCTGTTAATAACGGAGTTATGGCCCTTTGTATCTTGAAAAAATGCTTTTTTTGTGTCAAATATAACATTTTTGTGTCCAGAAGCATATTGGCGGGGGATATCAATTCAACTAATTTGCTTGTTTATAAGATATTAAAAAAATTTAATACTTCAATTAATAATGTGTTCGCCAAGCCAGAAATATACATGTAGACACTTAATTATAATAAATCAAATAAATGACCCGGTACTGTTGGCAAAAGCTTCCTCCTAGATCTGCAAGTATTTTTTTGACAATAGAAATTGATTTTTTCGGGTAACAATTGTAGCCGTAATGAGAACCTAGTGGACAAGGGCCTTAGCTATATCATGGAACACTTTTGCCACATTATTGTTTTCATATTTTACAGGAGGCTTCAAAGCAAAATTAATGATTGGAAGCAATTCATGGACCCATGAAGGCATACTGTATGCACATGAAACATAATTAATAACAGCACAATCTGCTATGAAACAGCATAAAATGCATGAAAATGTTAATATTCTGAACAGAAAATGTTAAACCCAATGAACCACACCACAATGTGAAATTAATATAATGTCTCATTGTATTGTGCAGCTGCAAGGAAGTGTTGTTAGTGATGTGTGTATACAATCAAGAATATGATACTGTAACATCATTATTATTTGTGGGACACTAATTTTGGTTGTTTTGCCTTAACTCTTTCAGTGCTGGAACCGAGTTTTGAAGGCCTTTGCAAACAGTTTGGATCCAGATGAGACGCCACAGAGCGTGGCGTCTCATCAGGATCCAAACTGTTTGCTATTCTGATAGTATTCTTTGAAAAAAATCGAAAAAAATGCTAATTTTAGAAATTCAGCAGACGACATTTAAGCAGACAAACAAATTTCCCAGCATGCAAAGGGTTAATTGACTGATCCACATATTGACACAAACACATCTGAAAAATCCTCTTATTCCAAAATCAACAAGGGCCGTTTGTAAAACATGCATGCCCCACATATGGGCTGTCAGTTGTAGTGGCAGCCATTGTGTGAATACTTTTTTTTGGCACTGTGACCTTGACCTTTGACCTAGTGACCTGAGAATCAATAGGGGTCATCTGCGAGTCATGATCAATGTACATATTAAGTTTCATGATCCTAGGCATAAGCGTTCTTGAGTTATCATCCGGAAACCATTTTACTGCTTTGGGTCACCGTGACCTTGACCTTTGACCTAGTGACCTGAAAATCAATAGGGGTCATCTGCGAGTCATGATCAATTTACCTATGAAGTTTTATAATCCTAGGCCTAAGCGTTCTTGAGTTATCATCCGGAAACCATCTGGTGGACAGACATACGGACGGACGGACTGACATGAGCACAACACTATATACCCTCTTCTTCGAAGGAGGGCATAAAAATCCACAAATTAACTTGTCCATGAAAAGGCATTTTTTGAAAAGCCACGAAATTTCATGCCAAGAAATACAAATAAGTTTACAGTAATCATAACAGGCAACTGCAATTCATAATGACTCATTGTTGTAGGCAAGTCTTGACAATGTAAACATTTTGCTTTGAGAAAATAAATTCATGTTTTTAGCAATTCAACTCAGGAATGAGATATTTTCAGTTGGTGTTAAAAGAAATTTATATTAATCTTGATATTCACCGAGTCACTCATGAACATGACTTCAGTCAAACATGGTGAGTTACTTGCAGGCTGTTCTGGTTTTATGCTGTTTGCACATAGCCATTTTCACTTTGCTTCTAAGTGGGAAAGGGTTAAGAAGTAGAGTTCACAAAAGAGAGGGAAGTAAATGCATCCAATCATAATAAAAATATTGTATCTGTTAGGCTGAGTGAGAATAGGTTTTTGCTACAGTAAAATCTCAATATAATATAAAATAGTTCCAGTAGGGTTAAATTATTACCTCTGTGTTTGTGTCGCTGAAAAGAAGCAGACAGCCTGCTTAACCTCTTAGACATCTTAATTGATCCTGAGTAAACCTAAGACATCACTTGAATGTGATGGATATTCAGTTTCATATATTCAGATCTCCTCGAACGCACATATTAGTGATTTTTAATATTATAATTCACAATTCATCATAATTAAAATATTATACAAAGAAACAATAAATAATTTAACACAACTGACTGAAGAACTGGCAGGGACTTTGATTCAAAACAATATTTCCCTTGCTTAATTGCATGTTGGTGAGGCTCCAGTGTAAAAAAATGTTCAAGACCACATCATCACTGCCAACACTGTTACCGAAAAAAAATAAAATTATTGCCATGCTCTGTGAAAAGGGAGTTTAATGCATGTGTGTTAAGTGTTGGCCTAGATTAGCCTGTGTAGTCTGCACAGGCTAATCAGGATGACACTCTCTGCCTAAACTTGATTTTTGCTAAGAAGAGACTTTCTAGAAAGGAAAAATATAATAAAAGCCGAAAGTGTTATCCCTGATTAACCCGCACAGGCTAATCTGGGACGACACTTTACGAACATGCATTAAACTCCGTTTCACAGAGCTCATATGCAAACACTTTCAGTTCCACATTTATTCCTCCACTTATAATCTGGAAAATTGATCTGTCAAAGTTATAATCCAACTAAAATTATAGTCCTTATATGCTTTAAAATGCTGGCCCTGTTTCCATTGTTATTTGATTTAATTAAATTTATTTACTTTATACAAAAATGGTAAAATCCTTTGTCCAACATCTGAATTTTAAAGCCATGACATGTACATCATATTTAAAGTGTTAACTGTTCAAGTCAGGGTGATTTTGTTTTCTTTAATTTCCTTCAAGCAGTCTTGAAACTAAGTGTCACAACACCCTATCAAACTAGGAACAATTGCAATCGTACTAAAGGGAGAAACAAACATATATGTATGAGAAGATACATAACATAATTACTTGTAACTCAGAATGCATACATAAGGCGGTTAGGCACTTGGAATCTATTTCCTTTCTAAATTGTCAATATCCGAGTGTACTTGAACATTAACATTTATGCTACACATGGTAAAAAATTAAAAGACTACAGTCAAACTAATGTTTGAACAACTCCTTTTTCATAGGGAAATCATAGACATTTTAAGAAAAAGAAAATGTATAATTACATATATAATCAATCTCTTAAAGAGTCTTGCCCACATATTGTTACATTTTCTTTGATACATTGTAACCCATTCCCCCCATGATGGGTGCAAATGGATGAACAAGGCAAATATTTGTAAAATAACATGGTCTACGGTTATTGTTTTAATGCGTAACAATTCTCCTCATTGATATCCATACATCCATCAAGTTTTATGTTGAAATCTTGTATAATATCTGAGATATGGCCCTGAAAAGCACCATCATACAAAAACTACAAATGGAAAATTACCCTTATTTTAGACAGTGTATGGTTATGGTTCTTATGCATGGCACTTGTCCTGATTGATAGCTATACATCCATCAAGTTTCTTTTCAAAATCTTGTATAGATTCTGAGATAGAGCCCAGAAAAGTTACATCATACAAAAACTACAAAGGGCAATAACTCTTATTTAAGAAAGTGTAGAGTTGTGGTTCTTGTTCATGGCACTTCTCCTAATTTATGTCTATACACCCATGAAGTTTCATGTTGAAATCGTATATAGTTTCTGAGATATAGCCCTACAAATTTTGTGACTTCATAGATACTAATAATAAATCCCAGACCAAAGGAGCAGAAAATAGCAGTTAGTAAATATTTTAGAACTACAAACAGACCCATATATCTGTAAGTCAATAGTCTTGACATTCTGAGTGGTTTGCGCAGACATATTGACAAAACAATTTGGAATGCACAGCAAAACATGCATTATGGATCTCAAGTCAAGGCATATTTTTACCAATGATTTGATAACTGCAAATAAAAGGCCTAAGAGCCCAAGATCGCTCACCTGAGATATATAGAAAATAAACTGTTATGTGCCGATTGTGTGATGTTTGTTTGACAACTATGGTTTTGTATCAAATATTTTTCCTCTGTATGATGCATATTTGACATATTTTAGATAGTATTAGAACACACAAAAAAATTGTACTATAAACATTTTTTTTAAAGTAACTCTCAAGGTGGAGCCAATTTGAAACAAGACTATTGTCAAGCAATATAAGTCCCCTACCGGCACCATCCATTGTCAGAAATTCCAACATAGCAACCATAATTTTTGATGTAGGAACAAAATGAAATGATGTGCATTATGTCCATATTGCCATCTATCCATGTTCCAAGTTTCTTGAAAAAATATTAAGAACTTTTAAAATTATCGCAGGATCCAGAAAATCACCATTTTCAGCAGTATTTCTAGTCTATTTGTTGCCATAGCAACCAGAGTTTTAGACGTAGGAACAAAATGAAATGACGTGCATAATGTCCATATTGGCATCTATCCAATAGAACCGGTAGGGGACTAAAAAAGTCTGATGAAGAGAGACAAGTCAAACTGAACTGATTGTTTAAAATCAATCCCCTTTGTTTCAAAATAAATCTATTTTTAGTCATGGCGACCTTGACCTTGGAGATATTGACGTAATTCTTTCATGCGACACACCGTCCAATGATGGTGAACAAATGTGCCAAATGATTTTAAAATCTCACAATGAATGACATAGTTATGGCCCGGACAAGCTCATTTATGGCCATTTTTGACCTTTGAACTCAAAGTGTGACCTTGACCTTGGAGATATCAACGTTATTCTTTCGCGCGACACACCGTCAAATGATGGTGAACTAATGTGCCAAATGATATTAAAATCTCACAATGAACGACAAAGTTATGGCCAGGACAAGCTTGTTCCACCTGCCCGCCTGCCAGACCGCCCACCCGCCCGCCTACATTCGCCAATCTAATAACCAGTTTTTTCCTTCAGAAAACCTGGTTTAAAACAATGTGGTAGAGGATCACAAAATGATGTTATACACCAAATATTAAACCCCTGACTCTTCTGGTTTTATAAAAGATTTCTTAAGTTATTTACTATAAAAGTCTATATACATCTTGTGACCCCTGGGCGTGGCCAGTTTTGACCCCCTGAGGGGCACGATTTGAACAAACTTTGTAGAAGACAGCAATTTTGTTCCTTCTTTATAAAGTTAAGTACCCGTAAAAGGTCATTTCCTAATTAAGTAAAGGCTACAAAATGCCCAATCACTGTATGCAAAATTCCCAAATGGTAGGAAAATGTCGTCAATTTAAGTCTAAAAGTGCATTATTTGCAAGTGAACAAATAAAAAGCACTGAAACTGAACATGTTGAGCCAAAATGCATGTTTATCAATATTTTTAATTGGATTGTGCAATTAATACGAAGCAATTTAAAAGACCCATTATTCCCAATCTGAAGATTTCATAACACAAATTTTCTTAATTAATAGGTTTGGGCGCTAATTTTCCCAAGCAGTTTGGCACTGGTGCTTTTCCTGGCTAAAAAGTCAATGGAAGACCACCACAATTTTACATCCTTATTACCAAATCTCATGGCCTTTGTTTTTCAGAGAAGAATTGTTTACGTTTTTCATATAAACAATGCAAACAAGTAACATTTCACTGTGGCTTAAGCTATAAATACCTCCTGATTATTAACATGTCAAAAACAGGCAAACATTAAATTGCTGAAATAATTGCTTCAAATAATTAAGTAATTACATGCAAGTTCCACAGCAAACAACAAATGTGTTTGTCAGAAACACTATGTCCCCTTCTGCGCCACTTTGACTCTTTTTTTTACCTTTGACCTTGACCTTCCACCACTCAAAATGTGCAGCTCCATGAGATACACATGCATGCCAAATATGAAGTTGCTATCTTCAATAATGCAAAAGTTATGGCAAATGTTAAAGTTTGACCAAACCAACAGACAGACCAACGTACAGACCAACAGACACGGCAAAAACAATATGTCCCCCACTATAGTGGTGGAGGACATTAAAAACTAACAATTAAGTAAGACAATGCCTCATGAAAACCTTCCCATTTCCAACATATAGAAATAATCATTATGCAAAAGACATCATTACTGCACCATGCTGCCATGAGGCCAACAATATATTTCAATATTTCATAGGAAAATAATAGGAGATAATATTTCATGATTTAGACTACACAATGTAACAGAATTCTTGGAAGAACCTAGCCAGCGATAAGAGCACTGAGTGATATGGAACAGCATTATATACTGGCCAAGTACACACTGTTCATAGTCAGGGAGATAAATCATTAGTTATGATGGAGATATGGTTAATAACGAAACTTGTATGTTTATGAATATGTTTTGGGAAATACAAGGTACATAGGAGGCAAATTCATTTTATGAGTAATCAATAAAAGATGTCTGCATCCAAAGAAATTTACAACTGACCAATGCCATATAAAAGTGTATTTATGTTTTGTGGAATGTGTGTTCCAGTAAAACAATCACTAACTTGGAAAATTGCTAAGTGATATGTAACAAGAAAGGAGGCTATTATTCGAGATTGGGTCACATAAACTTTTTTTGCTTAATTTAGCAAATTATTTGTTACGCCTTTTTTCAGCCAAAAAATGTATTCATAATTTAATATTTTACTGTAATCAATATGTTTTAATTCCAAAGCTTTGCAAAGGCAACTAAGGTAATATTTTTTTTTATAGTTAAACGACAATGAAGTAAACAATAAGAAATCGTGATTTTGTTCTATAGCCTGCACAAATTTCTGTATGTTCAATTCTTACTGCAAACAGGTACTGTTTAAACAGTTACTAACTTACAACAAAAATTCCTAACTGCAAACACTCTCAAATATACAAATAACTTGCAGCCTCCTCACAAAGATAACTCATAGGTTATCAATATATCTTTATACCAGCAAAACCCAACTTTCAAGTACACAAACCCAGAAAGAATTTAGTCAAACCATCATTTCATCTAATGTATCTAAATGTACTGAGCTACAGGCAGTGTTTTCTTTTCTGGCAAAAAAATATTCCTTTGAGATAGAAAATACTCTGCATATTATAACTGATAAGCCATAAGGCTTTCTCTTCTCAAGATATTTTCGTAACAACTAGCATCATTTCTAGGTATTTTCTTAACAACTAGCATCATTTCGAAATTTGAATTTGAAAAAAAAGTATGAAAATATTGAAAGCAAGAACAATAACTTGCATAGCCTATATAATATTTCGCTTAAAATTATATCCCAGGGATTTCAATAGATGTTGAAAACCAGAAGTAAAATGACCCTATCCTTGAAAATTCAGGGGTCAAAATTCTGAGGTAAGGAGGTTATTTGTTTCTGCATATTCGTTTAATAGTCAGAAAATGTTGTTTTGCATTAAATTGAGTGAAAAAGAATGCCAACATTGAAATCCATGCTACCCCAATACAAACTAAAAATGGTGCGGCAGAGGCCGACGCGTATCCCCCCGCCGCATGATTGACCCAGGGGCGCCCCAGGGTTGGAAATGGGGCCATGCATAAGTTAGATTGACCGTATTGTCATAAGAGAGGTTCAGTATCAATTTGAAGTAAATCGGTGTAGAAATGAAGAAATTATAGTAAAAAGGAAATTTTGGGTGGGTTTGACCTATGTGGGTGGGGTGCCTCAGAGTTGGTAATGGTGCCATGCATAGTTGCGATTGACTGCATTGTCATAAAAAAGGTTCAGTATCAATTTGAAGTGAATCGGTGTAGAAATGAAGAAATTATAGTAAAATAACCTAAAAAAAATAGTAAAAATCTCTGACCCGGCCCCACCCCAACCCCCATAACTTTTGACCCAGGGGGGGACCTCAGATCAAAATTCCAAATAGTGCAGGGTCGCACATATGCTCATAGCTAACATGTGTGTATGTTTCAAGGTTCTAGTGCTTATAGTGTAGGAGGAGATAGTGTCCAGGATGGACAGAGAGACAGACGCCAGAGATAACCACAATATCTCCACGCTTTTCAAAAAGCGTGGGGATAATTATACTGTTTATTTATTTAAAAAAAACACTGGTAATACATGCACAAACAATCGACAAGTATATACTTTTTAGGACTAAGTAACTCAGTTGAGAAGATTTTGCCTCAAATTTCATAATTGCACATGTTAACAATATCAAATCACTTAATATTTTTAGACAATTGTGATGTCTACAAACCGGAATTAATGAAATGTCCAATTATTTTGTTGCAGTTAAATAGTTCAGCCTGAAACAAACATACTTAACCCTAACATAAAACTAATTTTTTACATACTTTTTGGTGTTTTCTTTTTTGCATCTGGTTCCTTGGGAAGAGGTTTGTTTTCTTGTGGCATATTTGTGCTGAAATGAATATACAAAATAAAACGCAAGATCATGATCGTTCAACGCAAGGGTGGGAGGACATACATGTATGATTTACACATCACATATCCTATATAGTCATGTCATTCAGCAACAACTAGAGAAAGGCATACATGTATATTTCTGACTTAATTGACTATTAGTTTTGTTTTACGTCTTTTGCTGACAATTAAAAAAAAATGTTTACATATGAATAAACCTATCTAATTCATTCAGTTATATATACTTACATGTATCTATCATTATATTAAGTTATTTTGGTACATGCATATAGTAACAATTCAGTATTTGCTTTAACATCCATGTGTTAATGCTTAATTTAGTTACACAAAATTAATGTTTGAGACGATACTCCAGTTTTTTTCTTAAGATTCAAAAGAATAGGGGAGATGACAGATTAAATAGTAATGGAGAAAGATAAAATAAAAATAAAAATGTTTCATTCACAAGACATGCGATATTTGATTTCTTTACAAAAAGTCAGTGCCAGTTAATTACGCTGACGATAGAAACAATATGTTGTTGTGTGATATAAGCATGAGAAACGCCCATAATGCCAGGTTTAAAACATCCCTTATTTCCTACACTTAAATCATACAGTTATGTCCCTTTTATTTGAAATGTGCAATTAATATGTCGCTGGTCATGAACAATTAATTGTCAATTTTGTGGAGAACAAATCCATGGTTCAAACAGAAATCTCAAACCTAAATTCAAGACTTTTCAAGGACTTTTCAAGGCCAAATTTTCATTTTCAAGGCCGAGAACCGTACGTTAGTTTCCTTTAAAAACTGCATTTTTAAACCAGATTAACATAGTAAATATCTACTTTTTTTTATTTGCTCAAACACATTACACTTATTCCACAATAACTCATACATGTTATTTCTAGTTATTACATAGAAATACAGGTTATACATCCTTAACTCGATGAGTCTCACATATGTACAGTACAGCCAACGCGGCACAAACATAATCCGCGGCTACGCCACGGCCAGATTATAAGTTCGCGGCCGCCGAATCGTGTGTTCACGCGGCGTATCGCCGTGGCAATCGGCATCGATCCGCGCAGAGTCTGTATTAACCTCGCGTGCTTTCGCGGAGTAAATCCGCCGCATACGTACGCGGCGGATCGAGTGAAAAGATATCCACCTACATGTACATATATGTATGTGAAGCGTAGAATTAATTACGCGCAACTATACATGTTTCGTTCGATTATCATTATTAAATTTGTAATCCGAGACACACTTCCAAATTTTAATGCTAACGCAACCTTTGGCAAATTCTAGCGTCAAATAAACAGTGCTAAAATATCCTTTGTTTCATAAAAAGCGCGCGAAAATTATGCAGACATGTAGAACGTCATTTGGAAAGTTTGGGTGTATTTTGTGTTGTATAAATACATGAACATCACCTTAAGCGCGAATCGCGTGTTCAGTTGAAAAAAAAGCCCCAATTAGACGTTATTTCATCATCTCTATAAATAGTAACACATGCCAATTGTATTTGATTCTTAAGGAAATATCGAGAATGTTTGTGTATCGTAAATATTTACCAGCATTTGATTTAAAACTGGAATATACAGAATTATCGGGTAATTAGTAGCGATACTAACTGTATAAAATGAACAAAATATAATATAATATATACGCGGCATCGACTCGTTTCGCCTTGGTGCCGCGGATCGCGAAATACGTTTGTTCCGCATTGAATGTACTGTATTTACTTTTAAAAGTTATTACAAACAAACACATTGTCTCTTTCTATGCTCACACAGACTAGTTCATTACATTTGAACAGCAGTCAGTTACTATAACATTTTGTCTTTAACAGAATTGATTTCCTTTTCCAGTTCTTCCAGCTCTCTCCTCTTATTCAGTTAACCACCCTGGTTTGAAACGACACTTCCCCATCCCTGCATTTTCACTCGCAAAAATTGATCACAATGGAGAACCTCTGACGTAGTACACATAATCTGTGACGTGTACTGCACATAACGTTTCGTACTAAATAGTGTACGAAACTTATATTTCATATTCAACTTTTTTGCGCGAAGGAATTTATGATAAATTTTCATATTTCCCTTAAGAACGACTAAAGTAAAATAACTAAAGCGATGATTAAAGTATTTTTGAGCATAAATAAACATTTTTAAGGCTTTTTTTACATGAAATAAGCACTTTTCAAGCACTTTTTCAAGGCCAACCTTTGTTCAAGGGCTTTTCAAGCCTTGGACTCGTTTTCAAGCACTTTTCAAGCCCTGTGCGAACCCTGCAATCTAAAGGGTCTTCAGTTTCCACTAAATAAGGTTGGGTTTTCCGAACACGGAATTTGTGTAGGCCTCCAGCAATTTTTTTTTGCTAATTGGGAAAAGTACCTGTACCGTACCAATTGGGAACAAGAGATGTGTTTGTCAGAAACACAATGCCCCCTATTGCGCCACTTTGAAGCCATAACCTCGACCTTTGACCTTGAAGGATGACCTTGACCTTTCACCACTCAAAATTTGCAGCTCCATGAGATACACATGCATGCCATGTATCAAGTTGCTATCTTGAATATTGCAAAAGTTATGACCAAGGTTAAAGTTTTGGTTAAAGATTTGGGACACACACACACATACAATGACAGACAGGCCAAAAACAATATACCCCCGATCTTTCAGTCCGGGGGCATAAAAATAAGCGCGTAAAACCCTTAAATTGGGAAAATTTGCATCTTAAAATCTTCATATTGTGAATTATGAGTTCTTTTAATTACTTGGTATAAATTGCACAAACCAATTCAAATATTAATTTACTTGCATTTTGGCTTAAAATCATTTAAATGTTACAGTGCTCATTTTATTTGTTTGTTGGTAGATAATGCACTTTTGGAACGACAACTTTTTTCTTCATTTCTTAAGACAGCCATTGGGAATTTTGTAGTTTTTTCTTAATTTGGAAAGTATCTATTACAGGTACTTTATAAATAAAGAAGGAAAAAATCGCTGACCTCATTTAAAGTCAGATTTGACTTTAATAGGCCTATTGTCAAGACAGAGTATTGAGTAGCTCTTACCTGGTGCTTGTAAGCCGGACTGGGGGCGCTGGCGGTTTATCTTTATCTTCGAAATCCGACATTATTGCCTGTATACAAGAAAATAATAAGAATCTATCTCTGGAAAACATGGTTAAATGCATGTGAGTAAAGTCATCCCAGGTTAAACAGTGCAGTCCAATCAGGGACGACACTTTCGACCTAAACTGAATTGTTGTTTATAAGAGGCCAAAAATTCCATAAAAGCAGAAAGTGTTGTCTCAGATTACTGGGATGACATTTAACGCGCATCCATTGATCCAACTTATCCAAGAATCCGCCTCATATACATGTAAATACACAGATAGACTATATATAGAACCAGTGACTTTTTTACTTAAATTTGTTACAGCCTGTGTCATTTGAATTGGGAAAATTACTGCGATAAACCGTGAAAGAAGGAAAAATGTGTGATAAGCCATGAAATTGGGAAAAATTAAGCATTATAAATAGGATTATAAGTTACAGAATTTATATTGTTTTTAAGTGCATGATCAGGGGGTTTTCAAGAAAAGAAATCTGGTCAAATTGGGATTTTTTAAATCAATAAAAGTGGCAAATTTAGGAATGATTCATGGACAAAAAGGACTAAATTAAAGTTATATATTTTGTAGGATGTTTATCAAATAAAGTTGAGATCTAGAGTTAAGAAATCATAATTAAGTTATAAGAGACTTTTTTCTTAAAAAAAAAAAAATCTTTTTTTTTGGGGGGGGGGGGGGGGGGGGGAATTGGGCTTTTTTGGGAAATTTTGGTCAGATTTGTTGGGAAAAAACGTTGATTTTTGTGATTGGGAAGCAGCCGAAAATCGGCTGTAATTTTGAGCAAAAAAAAATCACTGAGAACTGCTCTTAAGTTCTACTGTAAGATAGCAATTATTTATTATAACTAATCAATTACTGCTGAACACATATACATGTTTCCATTATTTGAGTTGAACGCAACAATAGAATAAATACACAGTTGAGGTAAAAACAAATTAAGCAGAAGCACTACATGGCATCAATTAAACATTCTTTGTGCTGGGCTTCTTATATCAATGATATCTCCAGGTAATTCAATAGGATTCCTATTTAAAGAGTCATGACTCTTGAGCTTCAAACTTCAAGAGTCAAATTTATTTATCCTCTTGCTTCTGTTCCCTGTTGACATAGCCTTAGGAGACATGTAATTTGACTGTTAACTTAATCATACGTGTAAGAAATCTCAACAAATATAAATCAACCAAGAAGTATTTGAATTAGACATTCCTTTTCTTAATCCTTATATTGTGTACTTTAAATTTAAGTTTCTTTTTTTCAAATTCTAAAAAAAGTGAAGTTATGTTATAAAAAAATTGAATTCCTCATCACCTGTTTAAGTTAAAATAATATTTTAGCCTGCATCTTTTATCATATTTTAACAACTAGAAAACAAATAATGATCTTTCATCAAATTAATGACATTGAAGATGTTCAGGACTACTTTTTCGTTTTTGCAGAATTCTACTTTTAATCTTTAGACCATATGTCATTTAATGTTTTTTATGAAAAACACTTTCATTTGACTCCCAACTGCACTTTTTTACTGTTCTGCTATATATGTATATCATTAAATATGCATATTATGATGTCATTGTATAACCACACTGTAGTGTAAACAGAGCTGTAGCTCCGCCCAATTTATTAAAAAATTTGGAGTGCTTTTCTACTAGCTGAAAATTTACACCATATAGGGGTGTCAATTGTCCCAAATGATTTCCGGAAAATTGGTCAGAGGTCTGGGGCAATATTAGGGGATAAAGGGCTGAGCAGCAACCCCTACCCCCCTCCCCCAGTGTCAATTTCAGGTTAAAACAAAATTCTATTGCTGTGACTGCATACAATGAAAACCAGTTACCTAACAGATATGTCATCAATATATAATTTAGTTCACAAATTGCTTAACAATATGGTATTGCAGTGCTTTACTTTGCTAATCAATCACTTAAAATATTTCAAGATGGCAGAAATTTGCAACGTTTTGTTGATTGTACATTTTTGTATGAATTTATCTTCGCTGAAATGCACTACATTAGCCGATTTTTAACAATAATACTTGATTATGTTAAAAACCATATAAAACCTGATCGCCTTGTAAAATTATCAGTTAAATTTCAAAACATACGGGCCTAATTAAGCGCCACTTTGGAAGTAGCATTGGCTCATTTATTAATGCATCTCAAAAAAGAGGTGGCGCCCGTCATAAATGGCCTTGAACAAATGCTATTGATGCCATATTAAGATTCAGTAATAAACCTTTTGATTAAAATTTGTAAGTGATGACAATGTATTCACACAGCGCAAAGTACAATTTATCTATAACCAAATATGTAGGGTAAACTGATCGTAAGTCGGACGCGATCTAGAGTCGGACATTTTTGACCTCATATATATAACAATGCAATGTACACAAATCCTGTTAAATTTCGATCACTTTCCGTACTTTGAACCTTTCTATCTCAAGAGTTACCGTTCGTTAAATCGTGATGTAAATCCGGTCTTTGCAAGGTCGTCTCCCATAAATAGTATAACGCAGTAAAATTTGAAAAAGAAAAGCGACGAGAAAAGCGAGTTTTGTTTTACTTACGGGATTGAAATCTCAGCGAAAACGCAGGTAAAGTTTTCATAAGGTGTACAGATCAAACCTTTGAAGTTTTTTACTTTGATTTTAACATATATTGCATCATGAAAAACAGGTTTGTATACAACAAAACATTAAAAATATGAGCCTTTTTATTATCCCCACGCTTTTTGAAAAAAAGGTGGGGATATTGTGGTTATCTCCGCCGTCCGTCCGTCTGTCTGTCTGTCCGTCCTGGCCACTATCTCCTCCTACACTAAAAGCAATAGAACCTTGAAACTTACACACATGGTAGCTATGAGCATATGTGCGACCCTGCACTATTTGGAATTTTGATCTGACCCCTGGGTCAAAAGTTATAGCGGTTGGGGTGGGGCCGCGTCAGAAATTATCACTCATTTTTTTAGGTTATTTTACATTTACTTCTTTATTTCTACACCGATTCACTTCAAATTGATACTGGACCTCTCTTATGACAATACGGTCAATCTCAACCATGCATGGCCCCATTCCCAACCCTGGGGCGCCCCGCCCACATAGGCCACACCCACCAAAAATTTCCATTTACTATAATTTTTTCATTTCTACACGGATTCACTTCAAATTGATACTGAACTTTTGTTATGACATTAGGGTCAATCTCAACTATGCATGGCCCCAATCCCAACCCTGGGGCGCCCCCCCACATAGGCCACACCCACCAAAAAATTCCATTTACTATAATTTTTTCATTTCTACACGGATTCACTTCAAATTGATACTGAACTTCTCTTATGACATTAGGGTCAATCTCAACTATGCATGGCCCCATAACCAACCCTGGGGCCCCGCCCACATAGACCACACCCACCCAAAATTGCCTTTACTATAATTTCTTCATTTCTACACCGATTCACTTCAAATTGATATTGAACTTCTCTTATGACAATACAGTCAATCTCAACTATGCATGGCCCCATTACCAACCCTGGGGCGCCCCGCCCACATAGACCACACCCACCCAAAATTGCCTTTTACTATAATTTCTTCATTTCTACACCGATTCACTTCAAATTGATACAGAACCTCTCTTATGACAATACGGTCAATCTCAACTATGCATGGCCCCATTACCAACCCTGGGGCCCCGCCCACATAGACCACACCCGCCCTAAATTGCCTTTTACTATAATTTCTTCATTTCTACACCGATTCACTTCAAATTGATACTGAACTTCTCTTATGACAATACGGTCAATCTCAACTATGCATGGCACAATTACCAACCCTGGGGCGCCCTGCCCACATATGTCACACCCACCCAAAATTGCCTTTTACTATAACTTCTTCATTTCTACACCAAATCACTTCTAATTGATGATGAACTTCTCTTATGACAATACGGTCAATCTCAGCTATGCATGGCCCCATTACCAACCCTGGGGCACACCTAGGTCAAACATTCGGCGTGGGGATACGCGTCGGCCTCTGCCGCGCCATTTCTAGTTTGATATTAAGTGGGACACCAAAATTCTGAATTATGATCGTAAGTCGGACAGTCTGAATCTCGATCACCCAAAAAATAACTGAAAGGAGGAAAATGTACTCCTATAATCCTGCCTTACTTAAAGGGGCCGTCCAACAGATAAAGCGTCGTATCGACGCGATTCGATATTTTGGAAAACTACGAGGATTGCTTATATAGCTGAACAATACATCCACTCTGAATATGAGCCTGGATGGTCGAGTGGTCTAGGTGGGAGAATTTTTACTCAAGGAATCCAGGGGTCAGTGGTTTGAGCCCTGTTGAGGGTCCCTTTTTTTCTTTTTTTCTAAATTGTATTCTTGTTTTTTTACTGGATAATTATAGTTCAAATGTTTAAATTTATCAATATAAAGCATTTAAAGCATTTAATGACAAGCTTGAATACATGCCAAACTCTGTTGGACGGCCCCTTTAACATGTTTCTTATTAATGTAGTATAATGTGGAGTGACATATTGAAAATTCATTTTACTAGGATGAAGAATGTTGTTGTACAGGGAGTTTACATTGTTGGAATGCATCACTGGGGTCGCCGTGAACTCGAGGTCGATGTCATCCACTATTGCGGTCAGGAGCATGACAATCCTTATGACAAAAACTCTATTGCTGTGTTTAGTGACACAGAAATGAGGCACAAAGTCGGCTACCTTCCAAGGGAGGATGCAGTCCGTTTAAAAAATGTGTATCGACATATAACAGGCAAATGCCATCTTAAAGCAAAACTAGCTGCATCCAAATTCAATCGACTCAAGGGACCTATGCAAATATGCAACATTGGTTTCAAGTGTGATGACGAGCATGTCGTCGATGTCCGCCAGTGTCTGAACGGCTACAGTTTGAAAGTGTTTTAACAATGTGAACTCCCGGTGCATTGACAGCCTGTTCTGACAAGATTTTATTGTATAAATGAGTGGCTTTTCAAGAAAGCTGGGTTTGATGGTCATCATGGATGTTCGTAAAATGTCCCAAAATCAATTATGCACACATTATTTTCCTCAACTATTAAATGTTTAAACAATAAAATAACTCATTCAAACGTTTCGGCTACAGCCTTTTTCAAAATATTATTTAGGGACATATTTGCTTGCTCGCTTTAAGAATCTAAATAACAGGAATCGTTCCTTTTACTTCATGTTATTAAGATTCTCAAAGGAAACATTTTCAGGATACACAATTTTTCAATACATTACTAAAAAACAAACATGTCTAACTGTATAGTCTTGGACACCGTGATCCGCAATCAAATTTTACGCCGATGCTTTAAGCCCAGCTTTCTCATAGAGCGAATCATTTTCATACGCTTAAAAATTGATGTTAATATTGTATCTTGTTCTTGCCTACTTGCCCCTTTGATATTTCTTGTAAAGTTGATCTGTAGTCCTAACAATAAACGGATATACTTTTATTTATTCACATTCCCCTTATTTAGATATGAAAAAGTGGAACAAAGAAGCGATGGCTATGGCGGTGAAAGACGTGGAGAATGGCGTTACCGTTAGGAAGGCGGCTGAAAAGTACAGTGTGCTTAAATCTACCCTCTCCGACCGGCTGACAGGAAGAGTTGAGGCGGGAAAATCATGGGGGAATGAGATCCAGTTATGCCTGGAGGACCAAAAACAGCTCATTGGAATTGCGACAGAGCCGAAATGAGCAAAGGCTTCACGAAAAATACCTTTTTTAGGTTCGTGGACATATTCACAAAGAAAAAGGAAAGCCCTTCCGCAAGGAGACTCCGTTTAAAGCAGCGCTACCAAAGCTTTTCTTTGCAATGTGCTGAGGCAACAGCCGTAAATCGCCACAACGCGATGACGAAAGAAAGCATTTCCATGTACTTTCAGGAGATGAAGTCCATTTTCGACAAGCACGATTTCCATCACAGCCCAAATCGAATCTGGAACATGGATGAGATGGGCATAACCATGTGCCACAAACCTCCTAAGGTAATAGCAAGTAAATGCGCCAAAACGGTGCACGGGAAGGTGAGTCTCTCCAGGGAAGCAATAACGGTTATTGCATGTGGCAATGCATTGGGCCAGAAAATTGCACTGCATTAAATTATCCCTCGAAAAACGACTAAGAAATTACACAGGTTTGACACTAATTCGTGTCTTGCGGATGGCTCCACCTTATACGGTGCACAGTTCTCCGTTAGCGACTCAGGATGGACAAAGGACGGCATTTGTAAACTTTGGTTTGAAAAAAAACTTTTTTACCAAACATTGTGGATGACCGTCCACAGATTCTAATTTATGACAGGCACAGGTACTATGACAGATTGATTGCACTTATTGGTGACTGGCGCTCGATTGGTCATTGTCAGCTCGAGTACTACTTAAATGTACCCTTGGGTACTCTTGAGTATACTTAAATATTTCCCGGATACGGAAAATATACTTTTTGTTTGTTTTAGTATATTTAGCGTACCCTGGTTACATTTAAGTATACTTAAGAGTACCCGGGGTACATTTAAGTACGACCTGAGCCGACAATGACCAATCGAGCGTAACTTGCGGTAAACTTAATAAATTTATTCAAAATCTTTTATTCTTATTATATAAGTATGTCGTTTCCCAATTGTTAGTTTAATTTAGTTCAAACACATTCAAGTACATGAGTTATATAAATGCAGCCGATTTCTACTATCTTGTTTCACTACCGATATGTCTACTCGATGCCACTGTAATCCGATGCTAGTAAATTACGACAAGTGACACACTTTTATTTGACATATTTGAGTGGGAACTGCATTTAATTTTTACTCCAGGTCTCATAACAACGTTGAGCTTTTGACGTTTGCCAAGCAGAACGACATCATCTTGGGCGAGCTTCCAAGCCACACCAGTCATTGGACTCAGTCGGTTGACCGTTCCGTGTTCAAGGCATTGAAAACAAGCTGGAGCGTGCATGTAGACAGGTTTATAACAGAGACCGGTGTTCCACCTACCCATGATAATATCTTAAGAGTATTTGGCAAAGCATGGGAATCTTCAATTAAGAAATCAAACATAACAAATGGTTTTCGTGCAACAGGAATTTACCCGTTCGACCAAAATGCAATAAACAGTCTATTATGTAAAGTTGGAATTCAACATTAATTCTATAATGGACTGTTTAAGCACCGTATGGGCAAGCCCCCTTTGCTCATACACAGCATGGTCAAACGCCCTTTGCTCATCCATCGCATGTGTATGAGCAAAGAGGGTTTGCCGATGCGGTGCATGAGCAAAGGGGGTTTGCACATGCGGTGCATGAGCAAACATGGGGTTTGCCCATGCGGTGTATGAGCAAAGGGGGTTTGCCCATGTGGTGCATGAGCAAAGGTACATTTTTTTTTAATTGATAACTCTATAATTTATGGCTGTAAACTTTGTTTTTATGACCACTGACATTTGCATGGTCAAAACTAAGCAAATGAAGCTGAAACAGTCCATTCTATAATTAATGTTGTATTCCAACTTTACATAATAGACTGTTAATACCAGATAGCGCATACAAACCAGCAGGGGCACTCACGGATTATAATGTTGATTCCCATGTGGTACTCCCAGTGTCCTCCAGTTCAAATGCTGCTGACACGACACAGACAGTACCGACAGATGCGACCAGCGTGGTACATGGAAAACCGTCCAATGTGACACATATAAACCCGTCCAATGTGACACAGACAGACCTGTCTAATGTGACACAGACAACCACAACACACGAAACACAGACTGTTCTGACAGACATGGGTACCCAAAGTGATCCGTTGATGACCTCTGTCTGTTCGTATGAATCAGATCTCAACGTTAGTATGGATAATGTCATGTCTATAGAGTTGTCAATACCTCTATCCGCAAGTGAAAGTGTAATTGACTTACCCATTAGTGTTGACCCCTTTGGTAACCTTATGTCCGTTGAGAGTAGCCCTCCACAGCCACACTGTAGATTATCGAGTCCACACTAACCTCTACACAGATTGCTATGTACTGTGCTGCACTTCTAAGCGGTATAAAGCTTGATGATAAAGTGTTTCAAACGTGGCAAATGTATAAACAAAAGTCATCAACACCAGCGAAAGTTTCTGCAAAGAAAATCGCCAATGACATGTTTCCTTTACCGAAACCAATCAATGCTTTTCCAATTAAGCGAAAATCACATTCTTCTAATAGATTCTTTGCTATTACGGCTGACGAATTGTACAATGAAAAGATTGCACAAAGTGAAGAAAAGAAAAATTATGAGAAAGAACAAAGAAAGATAGCAAGAGAAAAACAAAAAAGCTTAAAACAGAATATGCCAAAAAAAAGCTCAAAAGGCAAAGATTCCAAAAGAGCTCAATGCTAATCTATAATGAAACGGTTTCGTAAATAGAGGGGTAATACAAACACAAGTTAATCATAACGCTTAGCTTTGAGTAAAGTTTCTTTTCTCAAAAGTGAATGAATCATGTTAGTTTTATGTATTAATTGTCTTATAGTTCTACGACGTTTTGGACTTTCAGTAAACTTAATGATGTTAACAAATGTTTTGATTGCAAACCTTTGTTACGAGGCTTAAAGTGATTACATCCAACGTGTTGCGCAAATATAACATTTATAACATAAAAATAATGTTTTGATTAGTTTAACCTATTTTGTTGAGTGTAAGACCCCCATGATTTTTCAATTGAACTATATGCGGCCTGTTGATTCTTATCAGACTTGGTAACTGAGAGTTAAATAACAGCATACAGCAAATGTCGATCGAAATTCATTAATCTCAAGCTTGTTACAAGCTGGAGGCTCATCCCTTTAGATCTAGAAGGTCAATATAGTGTTTCACCGGCTGATCAATACTGGTGTATTTATCCCTAACAGACGCTGATTCCTTCAAATTAGTGAAAATTAACACTGTCAGACTCTATATCAGTTTGTCCGACTAAGGATCAAAATCGTCAGAGTCGCTATTGAATTAACCGGTCCCAGTTTTATGATGTGTTTTGCATTAAATACAGCTATATCCCGGCCCAATTTGTGTCAAAACAGTGTAAGACGTATGCATTCGGGTGCCAGTCGATCATAATGATCTGTTACGATATAAAGAAATGAAGGCTGTGCATAGAAAGAAAAGTGTCCGACTCACGATCAGTTTACCCAATGTACAACCTATTTTTTATTAAATAATTAATGATAATTAAAACAAGTTTTATTACTTACAATAAGGGACTGTTTATTGGGTACCCCTGTTTATTAACTATTATTATTACAGGTTATATTGTAGGAAATTGTTTTGATTACAAACTTTTGTACAAACCTGTTTGGTATCCAGCGGTACTGACATTTAATCACATTCACAAAGTGTTTTGTAGCTTTATTATAAAGTTTATAAGCATTGAATCTGGTGACTCTGTTCTAATGTAATACATGTATTATTAATATGGGTAAAACTGAAAGTATTGAACTTTCATAGATGTGTATGGCTTATGTTAAAGGATCAGCAATTAAGTCCTTGACTTAAGACAAGTAAAGCTTTGTTAGAATATACAAGTCCATCCCACATTCTTCAGTGTGCATAATGTCACAAGTGTAGTTCTACTACAAAACGTGACTGGACAATATTTCAACAGAAAGAGCTTGGCATGTGAACTTTTTTCTATTGATCGGCATTACAAATGCCGATTATTCATAAAGCACTATGAACAAAAAACTGCGGATGACTCATATCTGAGCTTTCTCAGAATATCAGACTCGCAGACTTCAATAAGCGTCTAACTGACCTAGACGAAAAAGAAAAACTTTGGTACGATATTTGAAGACATTTCGCACGACACAGCCATTCATATAAATCGTAGCTGATTATTCATTGAATTCAAGTGCTACTTACTAAATGACAGTCGAACTTATTATCCGGAAATGGCCAATTATCAGTCACAAGAAACCATAGTTTGGAAACTTATCCGACTTTTGACAACACTTGAATTCTCGCGAGATTCAGTGCAGGGATCGGCTCAAAGCATTACTTGATGGGCTAAATATCACTATATTTAAGGTGTATAACGTTCGTGCACTGTTTGCACTATATCAAACAATTTCAAAATATTTTTTCAAAAAGGGATGAACTCTCCGTAATGAATGTTATGTATGACAACTTTTCATTCATGCAATTTAACAGAATGGTGAGCGTGATAGGTGGGTGTAAACGCACCTTTTTGCGCAGACAATATTGACATATTGGGAAAACGCAGCTATTGCACAGTCAATATAAATACAGAAGGGAACAAATAAGACTAAGGTTTCACGATCTTTGATGATAATTTATCAAAACAATATTAAATAAAGTAAATTAGATTTTGATCTCAATTTAGACTTGACATATTGGTGATAAATATTTGTTTAAAGGAAGGAACTTGAAACATTTTAAGATTGCACGTAATTCATTTGTTTTGGCTACCATAACTTTAAATGTCGCTTTTTATGATTTTTGACAGGCGCGACTTTATAGTTATGGACCAACCCCATTAGGAAAGTCAACCAGAAATTCCCGAAAAGTTGACAGTAAACAAAGACCGGTCCAAAACAGCTTTTAAATGCAGTTATTGGCCCAAATCAACCACTTGATGGATAGATTGACATTTTTCACATTTAACTGATATATTCTTTCACAAAATACTATATTAAACATTTAAAATTTATCTAGTCTTCTCTTTACATATCGAGAAAAACAGCGACGTGACAGACTTTTTTGAAATGCGAATCTCCCGAGATTTCACGGTCATATGATGTTATTTCTATTTTTAGTAACATACCATGTGCTCGAGTGTTTTCAAATTCAGAATGACATTTCCCGGTATTTTAGATTATTCTGGCTTGTTTTGTAAACTAATTGTAGTGTAAATACAAGCTTAAGGTGAATAGTATTTAAAACTACCAGATTCACACTGAAATCAGTCTTATAATCCACCAAAAATTAGTTGTTAGAAGACCGCGGCATCACTGTCCACTGAAGGTTTTACATCTTGACTTGAGGTGTCTTTTAAGTTTTTAAATAAACTCGCGTTGTTTATTGTCTGACCAATCTTTGGGAACGACTATATAATTAAACCAAATGCGGAACATGCTTCTCTGCTCAGAATTATCTTGTCAGAATTGTCTGTTAGGAAGACAATTTTTCGAGTCTTAAGAACGTTGCCATTCATGAGTTCACCCGAGAAACGTATGATTGTAACACCGAGTATCTTTATACCAGACAGACAGACAGATAGACAGACAGTTTATTCAGACTTATACATAAGTACATCGTCTTAATACACAAATATACACATTATTCTCTGTCACGTAAATAGGTATAACAAAATTACATTGCATAACATAATAATAATAATAATAATAATAATAATAATAACTTTATTTCATGAAGAATTCACATTAAGAAATAATTTCTTTTTTACAATGTGGTCTTCAGTAACAAAACACAAGT
Source organism: Dreissena polymorpha (assembly GCF_020536995.1). NCBI lineage: Eukaryota > Metazoa > Mollusca > Bivalvia > Myida > Dreissenidae > Dreissena > Dreissena polymorpha. Next base: position 41,268,278 of record NC_068360.1, read on the forward strand.
ATATATTTTGAAACATGCATACGAACATACAAGGGGAAAAAAAATGAACTATACAGTTAAATGTTATAATAACTTCCTTATCAATTCCGACGACGTCGACGACGACGAAGACAACGACGACGATGATAATGATGACGATGATGATTATGATAATACAAAATATGCAAAATATGATACAAAAATCAATCTTTCAAAAATTAATCGTCCAAATAAATCACATCAGACACATCACAACAAAGTATTCACATAGAAAAATTAACAAATGAGCATACATATATATCAATGATGTGTTTGTAGGTATTCTTTAAATTTTATTTTGAATGTTGTATTCGAAGACACTTGTCGGATGCTAATTGGAATTGAATTCCATATGGTTCGTGACCGAAACGAAAACGCTCGTTTTCCATAATTTGTTTTAAACGGAATAGATGATATATCAGTGTGTGTGATGGATCTAAGAGCGTACACATTGTTATTTGAGATATGTATAACATTATTGAAATAAGAGGGCATTGCGCCTATTACAAACTTATGAACAATAGATCCAGTTAGGAAAGTACATCTGTTATTGAATGTCAACCAACCAAGTTCTTTGAATAAGGGAGCTGAAGGAGTTGAATATGGTTTATTCAGTATTATTTTAGCAGTTCGTTTTTGTATCGAATGTATTTTACGTAAGTGTGACTGTGTTGCTGAACACCATAATGCGCAACAATAATCCATAGTCGTTAATATATATGAGTTGTAAAATAGTTTTTTTGTTTCATAGTTAACAAAATAGTTAATTTGTTTTAATAAGGCCAGTTTAAAGTTAAGTTTACGACATACACTGTTTATGTGAGATTGCCATAAATGGTCATTTAAAAAAACAAATATAAATAAACACAATTAATTTCAAGAATACGTAAATTCTATCAAAGCGGTAATGATTTTTTTTTAACATAACATAACATCAATGGTCATTTAAGCATAAAAATATATATGAACACAATAAATTGCAAGTATACGTACATTCCATCAAAGCGGTAATGACATTTTTTAAACATAACATAACATAAATGGTCATTTAAGAATACAAATACATGTATAAATGAACACAATCAATCGCAAGAATACGTTAATTCCACCAAAGCGGTGTTTATAAATAAACACAATAAATTGCAAGAATACGTAAATTCCATCAAAGCGGTTATGAATTGTTTAAACATAACATAAATTGTCATTTAAGAATACAAAATTAAATAAACATAATCAATTGCAAGAATATGTCAATTCCATCAAAGCGGTTATGAATATTTTTAAACAACATTATTTAGAATTGTATTTCTTATAGCAAGAGCTTCCTTCATATACTTACATACATTTGAAATAACTGATTTGTCACATGAAACTATAACTTGTGGAATTTATATTCAGATGGGTTTATATAAAATTTACGGCATATATATTTTTTCCTTTAATCCGTGTAACATCGGCATATACATATAAAATGGTATTCATCTTCTAAATCCAAGTCATTACAACATAAACAATAACGTTCATTTCGTGGTATATTATTTTGGGCTTATCTCCCAGTTTGGATTCTCAAAGGATGTGCAGAGACTCTTAATCTTACAAAAAATAGTCGTAGTCGTCTAGAAAGTTAATCTAAATATGTTTCATTTTCCAAACAGCTTTTAAAAACGTTATAATTATCTAATACAGTACTATTATTCATTTTACCGTACCATTCTTGTTTAAAATTGTCAACAAGTCTACATTTGAACTCGCTAATAAAACTATTAACCTGTACAACGTTTGGATTTTCAAAAACATAACCAAATCCAAAATTATTTAACATGTTCTTGACATTTGAGACCCAGTTTGTATAACCTTTATTACAGTCGCTCAAGGCTCATTCTATACATAGATGGTGACGTCACTACGTTATTGTCAGTAAGACCGGTGTGACACAATGTTCAAGGCTTGTTTGTACACAGTGTGCATTATGATATTATCATTGTTAAGAACTTTAAACCAATATTTAATAATCTTAACAAACCTGTTTACATACAATGGATATCTACCCAATTCTCCATAAATAACTACAGTACATGTTTTTATTTTAACCTGTAATAATCGTTTGCAAAATTTTAAATGTATGCGTTCAAAATCTTCTGACTTTGTGACCCCATATTTCTGAAGCATAGCTTAATATGGAGCCAACCAAAAGAGTCGAACAACTGACAAAATATTTTTGGTTTGATGTCAAAATCATGGCATTTAAACAATAATGTATTCATTACCTTAAGGGCCTTTCCAACCAAATGTTCCTGTTTTAATTTAAAATTTCCCGTATAATACAAACCCGTTCCAAAATAGTTAAAGTAATCAACCACTTCAATATCATTACCATTGTATGTCCATTTTTCGTTTTGTTGTAACCCCCCCCCCCCCCCCCTCTTCCCAACGACCATAATCTTCGTTTTCGCAGTGTTAACGTTTAGCCCCCAAGAATTGCAATATAAATATAAATTGTCTAAGTGTGTTTGGACTTCGACAGGGGACTTGCCTAAAATAGCAATGTTATCATCAAATAATAATAAAATTAACATCATATCATCTATATTCAAACCAGAGTTAATGTTGCCTTGAAGGTAAAGTTCAAGATCCTCAACAAATAAGAAAACAAAATCGGGGACATTACCTCCCCTTGCCTCAGTCCAACAGCATAACTAAAATAAGCTGAATAAGATGAACATGATTTAACACGTGACTTAACATTTGCATACATATCCTTCACTATTCTAAGCAATTTACCTTTTATACCAGACTTTAACATGTTCAAATATAATGCATAGCGGTATATACTATCAACACATTTTAACATATCTACGTATATAACATACAAACGTTTATTTTCATTCAAATAGTTTTGTACAATCGACATCAAAATGTAAATAGCATCAACAGTTGAATAGCCTTTCCTAAATCCGAACTGCGCATCCGAAATAACAGTGTTTTCATTGCAAAACGTTTCAATGCGCTTGTTTAAAATCGTGGTAAATAATTTTGAAAAGCAACTTACTAAAGTAATCCCTCTATAATTATTTACATCACTAACAGCACCCTTTTTATGCAAAGGGATTATTACCCCTTCTGTCCACTTATCGGGGAAAAATCCCCTTTAAACGGATATAATATTTTGCTCATTCACACCCGAGCGGTTCACATAATTGATTTCAGAAAGGCAGCTTTGACAGGCCCGTACCTGGGCCCAGGGGCCCGGCCCCTTCCCCCACTTTGCTGTCGAATTATGATTTTTTTTAAATGGGCCCACTGCTTTTTTTTTTCGTGAGAGGGCCCACAGTACACTTTCCCTCAATATAACAGAACAGCTATGGGAGGGAGCGACTCAGTTATGGGGTGCAGAAGCAGCACAAGCGATCTTGACATTTACTTGGTGAATCATCCCCAACAGCACTTGACGATGGTTTCCTGCTCGATGAGGATGAATCCATAACTGAGAACTGAGGATGAAACTTCTCTCAACACCGCATTGTATGAAGACAAAGCAACTCAGTGTGGTTAGTCATCGTCAACAACAGATTCAGACTCAGCTGCCGTTGGAGACTGTCAAGTTGAGATCACTGACTGTGCCTATCAGGGTTGAGTGTTAATACTGAACGAAGTGATCCAAAGCCACATATTGTCAATATGCAAGCAAGAGACATGGATATGCTCTGTTTACACTTAGATCAAAGCAATGGCAAAACATTTAAGTATGAAAGTATGAAGCAGGACACACTACTGTGTACGTTCATGGTTAGGAACTTGCCCAGGACCATTTTTTGTGGAACACAATTTCTAGTGATTATCTTTTTGCCCTTAAGCTCACCTGAGAACAATGTTCTATTGGTGAGCTTTAGTGATCGCCTTTTGTCCGTCGTGTGGTGTGTGTTGTGCGGCGTCAACATTTGCCTTGTTCACACTCTAGAGGCCACGTTAATTGTCCAATCTTAATGAAATTTTGTCAAAACAGCTGTCCCAATGATATCTTGGACAAGTATCATGAAACTTGGTCAGAAGATATGGCCCAATGATATTTTGGGCAAGTTCAAAATTGGTTCCAGTTGGTTGAAAAACATTGGCACCAGGGGGTGGGTCATTTTTCTTGATATGGCTATATATGGACAATTAAAAACCTTTTTAACACTCTAGAGGCCACTTTTATTGTCCCGTCTTCATGAAACTTGGTGAAACAATGTGTCCCAATGATATCTCGGACAAGTTTGAAAATGGTTCCGGTCGGTTTAAAAACATGGCCAGGCGGCGGAGCATTTTTCTATATATGGCTATGGTAAAAACAAGTCAACACTCTTAGTCAGATTTATAGTCCAATGTCCATGATGAAAAATTCTTATGTGATTATGATTTTTCTTCAGAAACATTAATACCCTGCCTCATACGGTAATGGCTCTTATGCTAACATGTTTGTTGCCTGCATAACTGCAGAATATAAGCCGTTTTCTTCCAATATGTTATTTGTAATATCAACAACTTGCTTAATATGTGTTATGATTTATGAATTGCTAAATTTTTGTTATGCCAGGTGTATTGATATTTGTTCATGAATTATGGAGTTTGTATGAAATATCATTAAACTGTAAAAACTACGTTCATGCATTCTTTTATTGCACAGACAAAATTGTTACTAGTTACAGAGGTTTATGAAGAGACTGTATCACATAAATGGTTGCATAGACTCGTCTGTAGAAGCCGGGACACACTTAATCATAATGTACATGAGAGAAAATACTTTTCAAGTTTAGATTATGCTTTTTTACAACACACGGAATCCATAATATGTTCTTTTCATTAACGTTTGCATTCTGGGCACTCATACACAACTGACTGAGTAATGTCCTGAACAAATTCACACCACAATGTTCATCATATTCGGTATACCTAGAAGTAAATCCAGATTTAAATCCTCGTCATCCAATGACACAAAATCCGTCTAAGACGTGTTAATATCGGAGAATGGCTGAGTATACGGGTCTGAAGATTTCTATACATATACTCAATGTGGTAATGTTATAAATGGTAAAATCGTGCATTGAATTAAGCGGTAATTAAAGAGAACAATGAACACAAACAGTCGATTAGAGCAGACCAAGAATAGATGCTCTCCAACCAATTATTATTTGTTTGTCGTAAGATTCTGATTGATTCTTTGTTTGAATTTATCGTATTTCAAAGGCCATTTTTAAATACCGGTAGTCAGGGTTTTTTTCAAACTGGAGGCGAATTAAATCGCTAAATACAACAATGCGGCATGTGGTTTATTTTAATTGACACATGACAATTGTGTGATAATACCGCATACATTCTCCTTTTAATAATACATAACAGTTAATTTGTTTCAAATCGCACAAATTGAAACGCGAAAGCGTGTTTCAGAAATGTTGATAAGCGTGTTAACTACCGTGGCAACCGTTTAACAGTTGAGCGCTTATCTCGCCGAGACCCGCAACGTGCGAGAGTTTGCTGATATTTGGCGGGCTGCTTTCTCTGTTATCTACGTCTCTGTAAAAAGCAATGAAAACCAGTTTAATTTTAGTTTTGTTCGTTGGAATATTGCTGGTTTAAGTAAACATGTAGATAATGCAGAATTTAAATCATTTTTAAGGTCATTTGATATAGTTCATTTAAGTGAAACATGGGTTAAAAGTATCGGGGAATTTAATACAATTTTGGTCTCGTATATTTGTTTTGATCATGTAAAAATTTAAGTTTAAATAGTATTCGAAATAGTGGCGGGGTGTGTGTTTTTGTCAGAAGCCATTTAATGAAACTTAATATTGCGACCCGTATTATGAACTCATTTTCTGACTGTATTGTAATATATCTCAAATGTTCATCTATATTTAAATCAAATACTATTATCATGTATTTTGCATACGTTTCACCAGAAGGGTCCCCTATATCCCCTAGATAAGAATGGTAGAGCGGCGTCGGGCTTCTCCGAATAGGGTCTAAGTCCGGATACTTTTAGACAATCAGAAAAAAGTTCACATTTAACCTCTCGAAAGTCATTATCTTTGCATGAGCAGAAAGCGCGATTTTTCTTTTCCGGTTTTGCAAAGTTTCAAGGCGCGGATATTTTCAAAAACTAGAAAAACAATCACTTGTTCTGAAGGTAAGAATGTTCTTTCATTTTCTTACTGGGTATGCTAAGCAACCTTGATGACATTATTTTCGAATAATTTTGTTTAGATTAAAGCTTGACAGCCTACAAAAGAATTATGTTATGTAAATAGGTTAAAGTCATAAGTGACTAGTATAAATGTGACGTCACGCGATTAATATGGGTATTACGGAGGTATCCACAAGAGCCGATATAAAATTCAATATTCGGCTCTTGTGGATACCTGTTTTTTTTATGAAACTTGATACAAATGTATGTAAAAACTTGTACTCACATAAGCAATTGATATTCTATTGACCATGTGTCAATATAAATGGTTTTGAAATAAGGAAATCTTGTCAATGTATACCTTTCTAAGAAAAAAACAACAACACAAAAGTCAAATATTGAGATAATTCTATCAGCCTGGTGTGTTTCCTGACCCTGTTGCTATCCTGACCCTGTTGCTATGTATTTGGTAAGTTATTAAGACTGTATTTTACTTCTAGGATTAGTCGTCCACTAAAGTATGCCAATACTGCCCTGGAAAACGCAGTAAGAGCAGTGAAAAGTAATTCTAATAGCTACTTAAAGGCATCCAGGCTCTACAAAGTACCAATTTCAACGATATTTGACAAGGTTAAGGGTCATTCCAGCATCGAATGCACTATGGGGCCACATACAGTTCTCACAGCTGCTTAGGAGAAGAGGAAAGTCAAGTGGCTGACACAAATGTCACGTATTGGTTATGGACGGACTAAATATGAACTAATAAGGACTGTTGGCAAAAGTGAGATGTGCCCTGTATGTACATGTAACCGGGGTGCTCAACACCCGTCTTGATGGGTTAAGTGTGAAAATTGTCAAACACGTTGGAATTATATGTGTGCCAACAGGCCGGAATATAGGTTGTTGGACGAGAAAGAAAAAGCAAAGATGGAGTTTGTTTGCCAATACTGCCCTGGAAAACGCAGTTAGAGCAGTGAAAAGTAATTCAAATAGCTACTTAAAGGCATCCAGGCTCTACAAAGTACCAATTTCAACGATATTTGACAAGGTAAAGGGTCATTCCAGCATCGAATGCACTATGGGGCCACATACAGTTCTCACAGCTGCTAAGTAGAAGAGGATAGTCAAGTGGCTGACACAAATGTCACGTATTGGTTATGGACGGACTAAATATGAACTAATAAGGACTGTTGGCAAAATTGAGATGTGCCCTGTATGTACATGTAACCGGGGTGCTCAACACCCGTCTTGATGGGTTAAGTGTGAAAATTGTCAAACACGTTGGCATTATATGTGTGCCAACAGGCCGGAATATAGGTTGTTGGACGAGAAAGAAAAAAGCAAAGATGGAGTTTGTTTGTCCGATGTGTGATTGACAACATGTTTGAAGCACCAGACACAATTATACAACATAGTGATGCTTTTTAAGTATTATCACGTGATTTACTGATTACTAGTATTTGAATGATGTACTGCTGTTGAGTTCGCGTTCCTGTTGATTGCAATAATGTTCACATGAACAATGGTGTAAAAAGCGTAGGTTATTTGACATAATTAAAGTGTTACGTTACTGAAATGAATTTTTTTTATCATGAAATAATTTCATAAAAGATTAAGCTAGTTTACAATATTTTCATACGAGTTAATATTGTCAGTAAAACTATTTGTATTTTTGTATAATGGACAGTCTCAAGAAAGAAGTGAATACAATTTGATAACGCAATGTTTAACTAAAGATTTGTCTGTGTTTTGTATCGTTTTTTTTAACCTTATAGGTATTCGAAAGACCCGATGGTATCCGAACTTACCCGACAATAGTTACTTGATGGTTCCTAGCATACATGACATTTAATACGGCATAAGCAATATAGACGGAATGGATGATAAACGGCTGCTTTAGGTAACCAGCTCAAAATCGTTCGGCTTTTCGGATATTAAGAAAACAATCGAAAATAATCTTTAAAGCATCCGGTGACTGCCGACATCGCTCTATACCGATTATTTTCACTAATTTAGAAGAGTTAAAACTCCTATACCCAAACGCATCGATATTTTTAGCAGGTGATTTTAATGCAAGAACAAGAGATTTTATAGATTATATACAATATGACAATTTAGATTACATTTTTGGAGAAGTCGATTACGAAGGTAGTTTATTCGACATACCAAGAGCAAACAAAGATAAATTTCGGATAAACAATTTTGGCAGATCTCTAGTAAATATGTGTTGTGTTTTTGATACTCATATTTTAAACGGACGATTCCCAGGAGATAAAGATGGTCAATTGACGTGTATCTCAAACGATTGAGCTAGTGTGGTTGATTATATGATTGCATCATCTGAATTGTTCGATCATATTAACGATTTTCAAGTGCTTAATCGTGGCGAATTCGATCATTTTCCGATTACATGTCATATGTATATGAAGTATATTGATGACATAAATATTGTCAGTAATAATCAAGGTAAATTATCGTATTTAAAAAAAATGGAGGAGTAAATTTGAACATGTCTTTCTAGATCGCTTAAAAAGTTTGTTTGATAAAAACAGCCAAGCATTGATTAACATTATAGATGAAAACATTAATGCAGCTATTGATAAAATTACGTCATTTTATCACGAAGCTGGCGAAGTCATGTCACAGTCTCCGAGGAAGTAAGACGAACAACCGAAATGATGGGACGAAACTTGTAACTTTCTAAAAATGCAGAAATATAAGTATTTACGGAAATTTCGGCTTTGCAACTCATTAATTGATCTAAGGGAATACAAAAATCGCAGAAACACATTTAAAAATTACTGCAATAACAAAATGCGGGAATTCCAAACAGAAAACAGAAGGGAACTTATTTATAACCGCAATAACCCAAACTATTTGTGGACAAAAATTTAACAAGCAAAACAAAAAATATGCACTGACATAAGTATAAGTCCAAATGATTGGCGAAATGATTTCTCTGATTTACTATATGATAATAACGCACCACCCATTGGACGGTATAGCTGTAGATCCTGCTCCTAATACAATATCCCTTAATTCACCAATCATTTTATCAGAAGTCAAAAATGCCATTAGAAAACTGAAAAATGGCAAAAGCTGTGGTATAGACGGCATCCCATCAGAATATTATAAATATACTTTTGACATTTTAGCACCATATCTTGTTAAGATTTTAAACAACATTTTTGAAACCAAAGAATTCCCGAATTCATGGGGGAAAAGTATTATCTGTCCTATTCATAAATCAGGACCAACACATATGCCAGAAAACTATCGTGGAATATCACTTACAAATGCAATGTATAAAATCTTCACGGGTGTCATTAATAAACGATTGTACGAATGGGCAGAAACCAACAATAAAATTGATGAATCACAGTCAGGTTTTCGTACTGGTTACTCAGCTATCGATAATATATTCTGTCTACAAGCTATAGCTCAAAAATATCTGTCAAAAAAGGAGGTAGATTTTATTGTTTATATATTGACTTCCGCAAAGCCTTCGATAAAATCAATCATCATGTACTCTTACAGTCTCTACAAAGAAAAGGCATACATGGAAAAAATTTAAATGTTTTACTTAATATGTATACATCGCTGTATTCATGCGTTAAAATTCAAAATACGAAAATCCAACCCGACGGACACTCTTTGTTTTCACATGCAAACATAACATATTTTTTTTTAATGCAATATTGGAACCAGGCAAGGTGATAAAACCAGTCCAACGATTTTAACATTATTTATCTATGAATTATCTACGATGTTACGAGAAAAATGTGGAAATGGAATATTCATTACTAATGAAATCCACGACATTATATGTCTAATGTTCGCCGATGATGTAGCTAGCTGTGCCGAAACAGCTATTAAATTACAACAGCAATTAAACGTTATTGACGAATTTTGTGCTTTAACTGGAATGGAAATTAATCTACAAAAAACAGAAATAATTGTATTTAGGAACGGTGGACCTTTAAGACATTACGAACATTGGAGTTTCCGGGGCACGCGAATAAATACTACATCTATTTATAAATACATGGGATTAATGTTTACACCAACATTATCTTGGAGCGCTACACATTAAAAACTAAGTGCACAAGCTCAAAAAGCAATTTTTTCTATTAACAACTATAAAAAATCATTTGGGTATTTCCCGACTAAAGAATTATTTATATTGTTTGATAGTATGATCAAACCAATTCTATGTTATGGATCACCAATATGGGGTTACGAGTATATCGACTCAATTGAAGTTGTACATAACAAATTTTGTGAACGAATTTTGCATGTTAAAAAACGTACTAACACATGTCTTGTTCATGGTGAATGCGGACGTCTCCCATTATGTGTTACCTACTTTGTCAATTTTATAAAATATTGGTGTACGTTACTAACGATGCCTAATCATAGATACCCTAAACAATGTTATTTAATGTTAAAAGCGCTTGATGACTCCGGAAGAAAATGTTGGGCTTCAGAAGTCAAAACAATGCTATTTCGTTATGGATATGGATATGTATGGATAAGTCAAGAAATTGGTGATGTTAATTTAGTCATAAGACACTTTCGCCAACGTATTATTTATTGTTATACTCAAAACTGGCAAAGTGATAAAAACAATTCTTCTCGCTGTCGCCATTACATGTATTACAAAACAATGCTAAATACTGAAAGATATCTTACCTTAGAAAACATACCATATAAACATTTTCTAAATTAAGATGTTCTAATCACAAATTACATATTGAGATTGGTAGACAATCAAATATCCCACTTGATGATAGACTATGTTATTTTTGTCTGGATAACAATAATATACATGTTATTGATCGTGAATTTCATGCATTTTTCTATTGTTTTTAACACAGAGACATCCGTACCCAATATCTTTTTAATTGGGACCATGGGGGATGTTCAATATCTGAGTTTTATTCATAAATGGGATCAAATAATGATTAAAGTATCCATAAAGTCGCAAGTTTTGTATACCGTCTGTTAAACAACATCAATTCATAACTTTGTATTTATATGTATATCTACATGTGAAACAACATCAATTTGTATGTATTTATTTACAATGTATTTCAAAATGTATAATTAAATATGGATAGAAATAGTTACAAGGCAACTATGTGATTGTATAAAATTTGTGTATATTGTGTATTTTTGGGCCGGTGGCCTGTATTTACTTCAATAAAATTGTTTGAGTTTGAGTTTGTACACCATGGCCACCCTTGCCGCAATATGCGCATAGGTCACGCTGATCAGGTTTATTTGAATGTTCTTGATTTTTTAAATCGTGGGAGCAAATTTCGTTGCGATGACAAGAGCTAACAGCCTCAGCACCCTCGGAGTGAATTAACTAAGAAGCAGAACGCTTCCAATATACTTACGCGTCAAAAAATCTGAACATGTTCACACGACTCATGTTGTGGTTCTCTGTGCCAACTAAATCATGTTGTATCTCCTTTTCGTATAGTCCACGAATTAGCGCATCACACAACGCAGCTTCAGTGTAATTACCAATATGGTTTCAGTGACCACACTCCAAAGTGAATTCGCATACCCCCGCCCGTCCACGAAGTCTTGCTCCATATGCCCGAACAGTTTCTTCACAAATCTTTTTATTCAGCCCATTATGCAGTCACACAAGTACAAGAACGTACCTTAGTTTTTACAATCACAGGCTCACCGGCTGTCCTTGCCTGATAGCTACCCTGTCTCGAAGCCACCCAGAGCACACTTAGTTCACAGCTTTCAGAGACTTCCAAGCCTTCAACTCATCAATACTGAAGCAACTAGTGGTGAACATCAACTTATTGAAAATGTCTGCTTAGGTAACTATATGTAACTAAAGGTTAAATACCAACATCGTTCGAAAATTGTTCATTTTACTCATAGTCGTATGGATATATTCCATTTTACCCTCGTCGTGAAATCCATCTATTCTGCGATATGAAGTTTAACGCGTAATTGTAACTGAGCCAAACATATGTGTGTTTGTGTTGTATAAACATGCAGAGAGAAGTCTGAAATTCCTTTCAGTGAACAACGCTAAATCTTTTATGCTGTATACAGACGCAGTGATGTAGCCAAAGTTCTGCGGGATTTCTCTCTAATGAACCAATCCAAATATTCGAATGTATTCATTCAGGTCTGCTGGCGTTATGAAAAGTTCATTTAAGGTGAAAAGTTTTTTTCCCCTTTTTTCGTATATTGTAGGAAAAACAACTACAATTTACATAACGTAGCCTGTCCAGTTTGCAATCCAATCTGTTAGTCAGACCCCACTGCTCAATACGCTCACAGTTCTCAAAAATGTTATTTGAACAAACAACATGAACAATTAAGTTACGACAATGTTACTGTTGAACCAGTCAAGCTATTTCATCCCTATTGTAAGCTTAATATTTCACGTTGTTTGAAAATGTATAAGGCTTTTATTTTCGAATACAAAGAAAACTATTAACAAGAACACATACCTTATCCGAAGGGCACGGACCGTATACATATTTTGAGTTTATTACAATAAGAAATAGAACGGATTGCAAAACAAATTGTAAAAGAAAACCGATAATTGTTTCTAAATGTCATACGATAATTACCAAGTTTCTCATCTGTTGTTGTTTTTTTTTAAATAACTTTTTTGGTGTTTGTTTGTCTTTGTTTTCTATCACGCCGCTTATTTGTGTTGATATTCTGATTTTGTCGATTAGTATATGTTTTCCTTAGTCTTGTTTCTCCCGTTGGCATGCTGGAATGTATTCGTTCGGTATTGTTGAAATGTGATCACCTTTCCAGAAGACTGCGTACATAATCGAATGATGGCCAACAATTAATGAGGGCCAGATTAAATTTATAATACATCATGTGTGGTTATGTATTAGTGCAAACTCTTTGTTGCAATAATGGTCAATGTATGTATGTTCCTGTTATGTATATCTGCAATAGAAAAACTTTGCAGACACGTTATCTTTGTTAAACGACATTGTAATCGAGCCATTTATACACTTGTTGATCTTGCTTACCGGGTATATGTGATTGCAAACGAGACATGTTGCTGTCGGTAATACGTGAATATAGACTTTACAATAAGAATTCAATACTGCTCCAGCAGCTGGAGTTTCACTTCTTTATATTGTGTCGATCTTGGTTATGTGTCATTGCAATAAGAACATGTCGATCTTGGTAATGAGTCACTGCAATATGGACATGTCGATCTTGGTAATAAGTCACTGCAATAAGGACATGTCGATCTTGGTAATGAGGCACTGCAATAAGGACATGTCGATCTTGGTAATGAGTCACTGCAATAAGGACATGTCGATCTTGGTTATGTGTCATTGCAATAAGAACATGTAGACATGGTTATATTTAACATCAAAAGATGCAAGTATGGACTATGTGATCTTAGTTATATGTTATATCAATAGAGGCAATTATGCCTATATATATATATATTGGTTACCTTTTATATCAATAGAAACAATTATGCAAATGTCGATCTTGATTATATGTAATATCAATTGAGGCAACTATGCAAAAGTCGATCTTGCTTATATGTAATATCAATTGGGACAATTATGCAAAAGTCGATCTTGCTTTTATGTAATATCAATAGAGACAATTATGCAAAAGCCGATCTTGCTTATATGTAATATCCATTGAGACAATTATGCAAAAGTCCATCTTGCTTATATGTTATATCGATTGTGACAATTACGCCGAATTCGATCTTGCTTATATGTAACACCAATTGAGACAATTGTGGACACGTCAATACGTGTTATATGAAATACAAATAGAGACATTTCTGGTTATGTCAATATTGGTTATATTTAATATCACAAGAGAAAACTATGGATTCATCGATCATGGTTATATGTTATATCAATAGCGGCAATTTTAAACATGCCCTTGTGTGAAATGTACGTTTTCAGTACGTTTTGCGTGTGTTAAACGTGGCGGTATTGGAACTGCGTTTTATGTGCGCTTTTTCTTACCGAGTGAGTTTTTTTACAAAAACAAACAAGAAACTGTGCGCTTTTTGTGGGTAAATGTGCGCTTTTATGTGGGTTAAACGTGCGCTTTTTATAAGTGCGTTTTTGGCTGTCATTTATGTGTGTAAATGTGCGCTTTTAAGTGGATTAAAACAGCGCTTTTCGCGAGTTAAATGTGCGCTTTTTTATTCAAAAAGCGCACATTTAACTCACTTTAAGCGCAGTTATAACCCACATAAAAACAAACATGCGTGTCAAATGCGCGCTTTTATGTGGGTTAAACGTGCGCTTTTTATAAGTGCGTTTTTTACTGCCATTTATGTGTGTAGAATTTGCGCTATTAAGTGGGTTAAAACTGCGCTTTTCAGCGAGTTAAATGTGCGCTTTTTTGTTTAAAAAAAAAGCCGGTCACCAGCCGGTCAAACTTCTTTGCAACTATTATACTGTCATGGCCTTTGCGCGGTGCGTCTCGTGCATGATCTCATTTGATCAGGTCCTGAAAGATATTTTATAATGTTTAGTATTGAATATTGCTGTTATGGTAATCTCGTTGCTATAAAAATTATAAATTTAAATCAAAACTAGTTGTTTGCTTGTTGTTTTTGGTTGTTTATTTTTGCAATTTTAATCCCCTGATCACATGTGACTTAACGCTTTTCATACATAAATACGTTTGGTAGAAAATACTGTTTGAAAATGTACCAAGATACGTGGTCTCATTTGGCTGTGTGCACTGGTCGGAAGTGTGACGCCTTTAAAATGCAATAACCAGTACCCTGTATAGTTTTACCTCTAAACAAATCTAGCTTTTCTTGGTCAAGGAGAGGGCGCGGTTTTCCCACTTCTGTTCTCCTCATGTTGGCCAGCTTGTGCTGGGTAAAACCTGGTATTCAAGTCATTACATCAGGTAGTCTCCCTCTTGCTCCCTTTTTTTGGCAGGCGATGCGATGATGCACATTCTTTCAAAGGGATCTTCTGATCAATGTAAATTTCACGGTCACCATGGGGTTTAACCTTTAAATTTAAAATATAAAAGTTTTCATTTAATATGGGGGAAAAACCTGTTCATTTATGACCAAAAATAGGTATAAATAACATTTAAGATGAAAATTACCATAAAATACAGCCATAATAATTCAAATGGTGTTGTTTTTCCTTAAAATTGCATTATATTTACTCATCCATTTACATTTCCCAGTGACAATACATAAATATGATAATGATCATAATTAATTCAATAAACTAAATAAAAAAGGGATGCAGAATTGAAAATACAAACCTGTTACAACAGACTGTTCTTCAGTATTCCAAAAATACAGGCAGTTGTTGAACTAGACCATATCACTTTATATGTCTTTAACCACACTTTGAATCTCATTTGCAACAAACATATTGTTGATTTACACATTGTAGTAAATACACATTGTTTTCATCACACAATACTTCATGCTGAAAGTATTTCAAGACATTTAACACTAGAATTATATGTCTTAATGTTATGATACCTAAAATTTAACTCAAAGAAAGTCAGTGGCTGAAACAAGCTTGTTTTCAATAACTTCCTACCCTTCAACCAATCAAAAGTCGCTTGTTTTGAAATAGATGGTGCCTCAACCAATCAAAAGTCTATCAACACCCCTTTGATAGACTTAGATGGAGCACTGATAGGGATTAATGTTTATGATGCTAATCTGTTATCTGATCTACTGTCTCAGCCAATTACTCAATCTGGGAAATATCCACTGATAGGAACACTTCAACACCAAAATATTTATTGAATAATACACAGAACCATTAGCATACTATATTTAATTGTAAATATTTGAATATAACATGCTGAATGGTGTTAGCAAATAATAGTAATATTATCAATATTATTTTAATTGCCTTTTAAAATGTATGTTAATATTCAATGTGGTAGACATTAATTGTATTGGGGTATAAATATCAGTATATGAAAGTTCAAATACTTATTTTTTATGTTGAGGAAATATAATTGATACTATCAAGCCCACATAATATTGTTGACACTTTCAATATTTTTAATTAGTTACCCACAATCTGATTTAGGTGGAAATTTTAAGAAATGTTTGAGATTAAAACGAAAGCAATGTTATATGCATTTAAATTGTATTATAAAGTATATTAACATTAAACAGGTTCATATGCACAACCAGTAACCGCTTTGAATTTAAACATCTTATATTATAACAGGTTACTGAGGTATATGTCTATGTTTACTCATTTTATGCAAATAAATTGTTAGAGCCTGCAACAATTTTGTTTCTTGTTCAATTTCTGAACAACATTTGCTAAACGGTTGTTAAAGACGCACTTTTTAAGAAGTGTGTAAAACATGTGTCTTTTTAGATACATCCGTTAAAAACAGATCATATGATAAAAACGCACTTATTAAATAATACAAACTTATGCTTAAAAAAGACGCACATCAAAAAAGAAAAATGCACTTTTGTGGGAAAAAACCCACATCCGTAAATCTTAAAACACACTTCTTAGATAAAACACGCACTTCCTAGATAAAAGACGCATTTCTTAGATTAAAAAACACATTTTGCTCACATCTTTACTCAAAAGCGCACTTACAGATGAAGAAAACACACAAAAACAAACTGTTTCATTTAAATAACGTACTTGAAAAGAAAAAACGCACAAAATGCGCACTTAAATGCAATTTTGAACCCTGAAAACGCAGATATTAACAAAAAACACAGAATTAACGCAATTTTAAGTGCGCTAAATGTGTGTTTTGGTAAAAAGTGCGTTTAAAATTGACAAGGGTGTTGATCATTGTTATATGTAATTGTAATAAAGGCAATTGTGTATATGTTGATCTTGGTGATATGTTATATCAATAGACGTAATTATGGGAAAATCCATCAAAGCTTTACGTAATATCAATAGAGGCAATTATGGATATGTTGATCTTGGTTTTATGTAATATCAATATAGGCAATTATGGATGTGTAGATCTTGGTTTTATTTAATATCAATAGAGGCAATTATGAATATGTTGATATTGGTTTTATGTAATCAATAGAGGCAATTATGGATATGTTGATCTTGGTTTTATGTAATATCAATAGAGGTAATTATGGATATGTTGATATTGGTTTATATTTAATATCAATAGAGGCAATTATGGAAATGTCGATTTTAATTATATGAAATTGCAAAGCAGATAACAATTGCTGTGATTAAATGTTAGAAAGGTGTGTTGATGGTGGTTAAATGTTGATGGTGGTTAAATTTAATCACAAAATATATTTACATTAATAGCATTAACACTATTTTAGTACCCTTATAACAGAAGATTGTTTATCATGTGAAGTTTAAAAAGAGATAAAACTGTGCTCAACATACATTTATTTCTGGAAAGAATAACTGTATGGCTGCTATTCTAATGTTATTTGCAACATTGCACACAGTTCTATCATGTTCTGATATAATGTCCATGTATAAAACATCTGTAAGCAAGTGATATTTCGTATGCAAAGGAACACACAGTCTAACAACAACAAACGCTAGTCTACCAAAAAAATCGTTTATTTCAAAATGACATGTAGTACTTAGACAGAACATTCTAACGAGCTTGCTGCAAGAGATGAAAATGCGGTATACCTGCGAACGTCAAATCAGAAAGTCCAGATCTACATGACATATACATATTGGCATTGTCTCAATTCTGTACAATAATTGTTTGGCACATTAAGTCGATCCACTGCGAGATATACATGTATGAATGAAATGCAAACTTCACTGACTGCCTTTTGTGATTTCTAACAAGTTTCAATTATATGAATTTACTTATAATTTTCAGAGGCAATAACATATTGCTTTATACCTACTATAATTTAAACATGTAATTGACTTTGCTAACATATTAACACTTGTAAGAACCATATTGGAAGATTTGACTGAGCAGGTATTGTCATTGATGTGTTTAACTTAAGATGTTGATCTAAACAGCGCTGTTGAAAGGCCCATTCAGTCAGTACGCACTTAAATTCAATGAATATCCCTTTTTATATAACATTTACTATTATATTATACAAACATGATCCTATATAATAGGTAAGCCAATCAAAATGGAACTTGTCTATGCTACATTTTGCAAGGCTTTAAGGCTTGGAAAAATAAAATAATTGTTTCAGTCATGATACTAACAGTATGAAATGGTTTTAATATAGAAAATATAGTCAAAACGTTTTAAATCCTTACTTTAAAAAAACTTATGTTGATTTGAGTATTTTCAAACATATAAAAAAATTGGATTTAATAAAAAAGAAAGTAATGTGAAAATGACACCTACACATTTAAAGCCTTAAACAAATTAATGTATGCACAACATGTCATATAAACTTATCAATCAAACAATACTTAAATTTATTAAATGATAAGTATTCAAATCAAATTTAAAGGGCATATTTGTTTCATCTGCATTCTCAAAATGTTAAAACTTCATTTAAATATTCACCTGTTATGGAATCAAAATATAGCTTTAAAAAATGCCCTAACATTGTATTTAAAATGAACAATCAAATGTGGTTTTACATCCATATTGTATCATTTCTCTTGAATGACCAATCAAAGTAGATTTTACATCAATAAACTATCATGTC
This sequence comes from Dreissena polymorpha, assembly GCF_020536995.1. Classification (NCBI taxonomy): domain Eukaryota; kingdom Metazoa; phylum Mollusca; class Bivalvia; order Myida; family Dreissenidae; genus Dreissena; species Dreissena polymorpha. The sequence continues at coordinate 41,287,105 of NC_068360.1, forward strand.
TTTCAAATGACCAAATCAAATGTGTACGTACATCACTCATGTTACATTTTAAGCCAATGAAAAGGCAGCTGAATACAAATCACAGATGAGCTCATTCAAACACCAATCCATTCTTACAATGAAAAGAATATCACTCAGGCTTTTTGAATAAAAACATGACAACCACAAAATAGAATACATATAAAATTTCTTGCAACAATAATTGGTCTTTGATTAATTAAAAAACAAACAATGCAAAGGTCCCAATTATTGTATACAAGTCCTGTCTAAATTTTGGGCATTCAATAGCTTTTATCAAAAAGCAAAAGTTCAATCTTGTACACCTATCAGTCACAAACATGTAATTTACATAGAAAAAAACAAGTATACAAAAAGTCATGATTAAGCTACTTCGATGTCATACATAAAAAGGCACTTAAATGGTGAGCCAATTTGTAAGACTCCAATACACACAAACACCATGATTAAGAAGTAATTAAAAAGTAAAATACAGATACTAGTAGCAAAACATTTACAAATAATAAATCTAAAAAAACTCCAGTTGCTACACAAATGAAAACAAAATTGTGATAATTACAGGTGGCATACTTAACGACGTGTAAACAAATCTGCATAGGTGTTATTGAAAAAATGAAGCATATATTATAGTTCACTACGCTAGCTATGAAAGGTCTAGAGTCCCGTTACAACTTTAGCGCACACTTGGCAACGGCTGACTCGAGAGCGAAGGTTTCCGGCTTTAAGAGTTTCTGAAACAGGGGTTCTAAATTGCTGATTTTGCGCTACTGTGGTTAGCCAGAAGCTATATTTATTTGCAAAGAAGTGGCAGGTACCGCGTGCGCCGTTGCACTCAATGAAAGGCGTGGCTCTGAAATCCTCGAGACAGCTGCCTGGGCTTGAAAGGGCCTGACCACCACCGCTGGGGCCTGCACCAGTGTGCTGAAATAGGCAAGGGAAAAAATGTAGTTGACAAATATAGATTATTCCGATATATATACATGTATATATATATATATATATATCAAGTTTGAAGAAATAAGAAAGTGGCAAGAGAAAAGACATAGCTTACAAGTATATACTAATCTCATATACATGTCAAATGTACAGCCACATGAAATAGGTGTGAAAAAATAAAACATATATACAATTAAGACTTTACTTTTGCTTTTCATAAACAAGTGTGTGATTTTTGAAACATTTAAGCAGAAGAGAATATGTTGACAACTTAAAGGTTTTACAAAAAAATCTTCAATTCTGAACAGAACTAATGATGTTCAGAACAACTTTTAGAACTATTTTGGCATTTAGAAAAAGGTAATAAGCTACCACAACAAGAAAAACATTGGCACAATTTTAACCCTTTCACTCTCATAAAGTAAATATGGCTCTATGCAGGAATTTACTCGAAGGCAGTTATTGTTTTATGCTGGTTGCTGCTCATCAATTGCTTACCATGAAAATTGAGCTTCTAAAACTTGAATCTAGTATGAAATGTCAAATTCAATTAGATTTTGTAAGGGACTACAAACGCATACAAGTCTGTATCTGAAAGTGTTAACCCTTTCCCACTCAAAAGTAAAGTGAAAATGTGCAACAGCATAAAACCAGAACAGCCTGCGATTAACTCGCAGTCTATTCAGGTTTTATGCTGTTTGCTGCTCATCAGTATCTAAGGGTTGGAAATGAAGCCTTTAAAAGTTGGATCTAGTAAGAAAAGTCTTTAATAAAATGTAACCTTCTCAGGGACTACAAATGAGTCAAAATAAGTATCTAAGTGGGAAAGGGTTAAAGGACACCAAAATAAAACATGCTGAAAAAAGAAAAACCCAGTACAATTAACCCATCTATGCCTTGCGTCTAGAAAAAAGGCCTTGGCAAACAGCGTAGACCCAGATGAGACACTGCATGATGCGGCGTCTCATCAGGGTCTGTGCTGTTTGCTAAAAAGAATTTCTGTAAGAAATATTCTAAATATAGAAATATATATACTAGACATCCCTAATTTTGGAAATAAATTGATCCAATTTAGAAGGATGGGAGAGTCCACTAGGCATAAATGGATTAATCTCTGAACAAAAAATTCACTGACCATGACAAAGCTGTAGCCAATCCAGAGCCCAGACCAACCGATCGGACATTCTGGAATCTCGACCGTCTGGCTGTGAACTGCCATAACATTGGAAGGCGCATCGCAGACAACGCATCGGCTGATGTATGGCACAATTTCTGTCTCCCCGACTGGCATCATGGGCATGGGGGCATTTGTCGAGAGCCAGTATGACTTGTCATTGCGGCTGGCGTAGTTGCACACGTTGTCAGTACCGCAGAACAGGAACGGCATCGTGTTGAAGCGACGAACGCAGGATCCAGCCCAGCCTGAACAATGCATTTTATACAGGGTTGTAATTTAAGAACCAACCCAGGTGAGGAAATGCCCTACCCTCCTTCAGGGTTTAAATATTCTCTTCATTTAAACATAGATCCAGCAAAGTTTGTAAAATTTGTTTGACATTGAAAGGGAGGAAATCAGCTGAAAGGAGGCGAAATCACCCCCCTGTTAAATGAGCCATGTTCCGGGAAAACTTGGCTTAATGCACGTGCGTAAAGTGTCTCCCCAGTCTGCACACGCTAATTAGGGATGACAATTTGCGCTTTCATGGAATTTTTCGTTCAAAGTAAGTCTCTTGGCAATGAAAATCAAGTCAAGGCAGAAAGTGTCACACTTTACCCACATGCGAAAACAGTGTGTTTATTGCAAGAGCTGAAAAAAATGGAATTTTAAATTTGTGAAATCTATAATAATTTTTTTATTTTGGTCTGATAAATATTTATAGTAATCTCCTGTTGGCTCATGGAAAAACATCCTTACCAAGGTCCTGATGGTGTGACCTCTCATTGCCCTCAATGTAGAGTAGACTGTAGCCTTCCCACATCTTGTTCATTCCTCCGGGGCATTCTGGGAGGTTCTGGGACTGACTGTGCTTGGTCATCAGGAAACCAACTGGTGGGATGAAACCTGGGTTGCCCGGGAGACCAGGAAGGCCAGGGAGACCAGTTGGTCCTGAAAATATTGCGAAGCAGCATGTTTTTAATTATTTTTTTTAATTCTCTATGTTTACTTACTGTGGTCTATAAAGTATGGAGTCAGATTATGAAGAAGTATCCAAATGCTGATTATGCTTGTTAAACACTAATTGTGATGTCATGATGATGATTATGAAGATAACCATGATGATAATGATGATAATAACGATGATGGTTGTGATGATGATTGTGATGAAGAAGATGATGATGATTATGATGGTGATGGTTGTGATGATGATGATGATGATGATGATAATGCTGACGACTGATGGTGATGTTATTGGTGATGGTATTGGTGATAAAACAATGATGATGATAATGATTAATATTATTACTATATACAAAGTGTTGGTGATGGCAGTTGTGATGATGATTGTGATGATAAGGATGGTAGTGGTGATGGTTGGGAACGTATGATTTCTTTGAATTCACAAATTGGATTTTATAGTGACGGTAATAGTGGTGATGATGCTGATTGTGGTGGTGGTGATAATAATGACATAGGTACTGGTGTTTGTGTTGATGCAGATGATGAAGTTGATGATAATGATGGTTGTGGTGGAGGTGGTGGTAGTAATGATGACGATGATAATGGAAATGGTGACGGAGATGATGATGGTGATGATGATGATGATGGTGATGATAATCTAAGTGGATTGTGTGACTCACCATCCAAGCCATCCAGTCCAGGGCGCCCACTGAGACCTCTGTCACCCTTATCTCCCCTGGCCCCAGACAATCCGGGGAAACCGTTGTCACCCTGGTCACCCTTGCGTCCTGGCACACCTGTGGATGAAAACATGAATGGTAAAAAGGTGAAATATATTACATTTTTTAAACGGTTTATACAAAATATGAGGAATAATTTATCAGGGAGGTAATATTTCATTTATATGGGAATGAGTTGCAAATTATCAAACCTTTATTTATATGTTTAGAGAATTTTTCCTTTTAGATGTTTATTGGACAAAGTCAAAATTCATTCTTCACACTTAATCCTTGCTCTGGTAAAATGGGGCTTAATGCATGTGCGTTAAGTGTCATCTCAAATAAGCCTGTGTAGTACGCACAGGCTAATCAGGGACAACAATGTCCTTGTTTGTGGAAGCTTTTTAGTTACAAGTAGTGTCTTCTTAAAGAAAGTCCAGTCTAGTAAGAAAGAGTCTTACCTGATTAACCTGTGTGGACCGCCGAGGCTTATCTAGGATGTCACTTTTCACACATGAATTAAGCCCAATTTTCCCCAAGCGCAGCTATTTTCTTTAATCTTAATTGCCAACTTACCAGGTAAACCAGGATCACCCTGCAATCCGTTGAGGCCATCTTGACCTGGGAGGCCGGGCAGTCCGTCCGCACCACGCACACCTTTCAAAATGTTCTCTGGTGGAATCTGGCCCATCGGACCTCTCTCACCTTTATCTCCCTGGCTTCCACGGAAACCTAAAATAAGGCCAACAGTGTCATGCGATCTGGAGTGAAAACCTGACTACAGTCGAATGTGATCAGGAGTCGCAATGGAATGATTGAAATAACTTTGTAATTTGTTAATAAGATTACCACACCCCCTTTTTTATCCAAAATAATTATTTGTTGTGTTTTTTCGGAGATGCGCATTTTCATCTATCATTAATGACTATATTTTCTGACAGTATATTTTACAGTGATATTTTACCAGCTTTTGGCACCGTATTTGCTTATCTTATGACAATATGATCATGGGGTTTTACAAACGGTTTAAGGTCATAAAACCTGGGAGATGCATGCCTGTGGGCAATGGACAATAGCAATCCTTTCACCCTACAACATATTAAATTACATCTTCCTATAAAGGAAGCAGTATGTTAAATGTTTTAACTTTTTTGTTCTGTATCATTTTCAGGAAAAGCTGTGAAGTTTACATTTTTATTTTAAAGTACAAACATTATTGTACATTGATTCATTGCTTATTTCAATATAATTATAATTTTCGGATATTAAATTTTTGTATCTAAATTTTCGGACACCTGTAATTTTTTAATATTTTCCGTATCTAAATTTACAGACACGAAAAAAATTAATTATTAATAAGTGTCCGAAAACTTAGAGTAATTACAGTATGCAACCAGCTAATATTTTATCTTTACCAGACTGGCAGATTTTAAAAACATCAAATTTTCATGTATCTTTATTGTTTAACTTCTCCTCCCACAATACAAAAACAAACATTTATCATAAGATTGTACCTGCTTCACCCTTGGGTCCTATAAGGCCTGGCAAGCCGTCCAGACCCCTGGGACCGGATGGACCTGGAAGCCCATTGAGTCCGGGCTCACCCTTCATTCCGTTCAGACCAGTAAGGCCTGGGATTCCAGCATCACCTGGTATAAACAACAATGGAGCCTTGTTTTGGGAAATCGGGGACTAATTCATGAGCATAATGTGTCGTCCTAGATAAACCTGTGCAGTCAGCACAGGCTAATCAGGGATGACAATTTCCGCATTTAGGGAATTTTTTATTAAAGGAAATATCTTAAACAAAAATCCTATCTAGGTGGAAAGTGCTATCCCAAATTAGCCTGTGCAGACTACACAGGCTGATCTGGGATGCGACTTAACGCACATGCATTAAGCCATGTTTTCCTAGAACAATGCTAATTTCATTTAGCCATTAAGAAAGGTCTTTGTGTGTTTTTCATTTACAATGCAATTAGACATCGAGAGTGCTATGTAACTGATTTCATAGACATATCATTCAGCCATTCAGCTAGTAATTTGTATGTTAATATTTACCTTTCAGATAACAAATCATATACATAAGATTTCAATATTTTCCCAGCCACTTAAGGTAGCAATTGAGAGCACTATAATTTCAGTGTTTTGCACAAAAAGCAGAAATGTTTGAATTGTGTGAATGGCGTTTGTCAGTATTTTCAAGGTAATATGCATCCTTTCTTCGTTCATTTGCATTAGAACCAGACTATTTGCGTAACTAACAATTCAAATATCTTTGCTACACTGGTCATGTAAATATGTAATCTATACTGCCCATCCACAAATGTACACAACGTTGCCCATGGACAAATGAATTGCCCATATATATGAGCTGTGCTCTGTGAAAAGGGGGTTTAATACATGTGCGTAAAGTGTCATCCCAGATTAGCCTGTGCAGTCCGCACAAGCTACTCAGGGAAGACGCTTTCTGCCTAAACTAGATTTGTGCAAAGAAAGAATTTCCTGTAAAATAAAAACAAAACATAAAAGCGGAAAGTGTCGTCTGCACAGGCTAATCTGGGACGACACTTTACGCACTTTCATTTAAACCCCTTTTCACAGGACACAGCCCATATTATAAGTGCTGAGTAAGAAGCATTGCTTAGTGTTAAGCAGAATTGCTTGCCTAAATTTTATGAAGGAAATCGTTCATGCAAAGTTCAAGGCGATTCCATGGTTTTGCACTCAGCAACTCACCTTTGTCACCAGATAATCCAGGAAGACCGTCTTGACCTGTTGGCCCAGGCAATCCAGGCTCTCCACGATCACCCTTGCGCCCGTCGACACCTGGAAAACCATTCAGACCCGATGGGCCCCTGGCACCTGGCTCACCTGAATTAAAGCAGCAGCATGACAGGTCAAAACATGGTATCCTAGGTACAGACAGCTGTGACTTGTTTAAAAGTGACTTGTTCACAGAGGTTGTTTTTTTAATTTCCTTTAATTAATAAGCTAACACAAAGATATTTGGGGTAGAAAAACATTTGTATAATGAGATTTTTTTTTAAATAAAACATTGGCCTTCTTTTTTTTTTAAACAAGGATCTTATAGAGCAATACCTTATAAGCAAATTCATATTACATGCTTTAATGACAATAATATAAACACATTGTTAGAAATACACATATTTTTTAACTATCCAGGAAAAGTATTACAAACGCTCAATTATTTACAAATGTACATTTATGAATATCCTTAAATGAACCCATATTTTTAACTTTTGTTTAAGTCAGGCTGTAATTTTTCTTGTTTAAATATAATCCTGGTTAATCCTACATACAATGTTGTTTTTTAATGTCATTATAACTAACTGTGAAAAAGTTCCTTTTATCTTAAGTATTTTATATTCGATGTCACATGATCATTTTAACATTTATCTTAAAAACAATGAATTGTTTACAAATGCTATTTGCTCATCAATATCTTGAAATATACACTACATAAAAACAAAAGCACATTTTTTCAAAACAATTTCTAGCAATAATTTTAGATTTATTTTTTTTACATATATTCCGTTTTAAGTTGTTTTAACTCTCAGCTTGTCATAACAGTAGTTTTTATTTTCTAAAATTGTTTGCCATGTAATAAATATTTAAAATTGTCGCACTCTGGAAAAAATGGGCCTTATGCATTTGCCAAATGTATTGTCCAACAATAGCCTGTGCTGTGAGCATTGTCCAACAATAGCCTGTGCAGTGAGCATTGTCCAACAATAGCCTGTGCAGTGAGCATTGTCCAACAATAGCCTGTGCAGTGAGCATTGTCCAACAATAGCCTGTGCAGTGAGCATTGTCCAACAATAGCCTGTGCAGTGAGCATTGTCCAACAATAGCCTGTGCAGTGAGCATTGTCCAACAATAGCCTGTGCAGTGAGCATTGTCCAACAATAGCCTGTGCAGTGAGCATTGTCCAACAATAGCCTGTGCAGTGAGCATTGTCCAACAATAGCCTGTGCAGTGAGCATTGTCCAACAATAGCCTGTGCAGTGAGCAAAGGCTATTCTTGGAAGCAACTTTTGCCTAAACTGGATTTTTGATTAGAAGAGACTTCCTTTAAACACAAAATTTCATAAAAGCACAAAGTGTCCTCTCAGATTAGCCGGTGTAGACTGAACAGGCTAATCTCCAACGACACTTTACTCCCATGCATTACGCCCCTTGTTCCCAGAGCACTGTACATACACAATGGTAGCTTACCATTCCTGCCCGGCAATCCCGGGTCTCCTTTCATCCCGGGCAAACCGTCGCCAGGTATACCAGGCTCACCCTTGGTTCCCGGCAATCCATCCAAACCTCTCAGTCCTGAAAACACATGGTTGAAATAGCTTAGCCCAATGTCTTGGCTATAACTAAGCTGGCCTAGAGTTCAATACATTGTTGATATTGCCAGTGAATGGAACTTAACCATGCCATAAGTAGAGTGCCTATCAATGTCAACTGAATTTCAATTTTAAGCATGTTGACTATCAAATTAAAACATTTGTTCCAAAATATATTAAATATGTCAGAAAGTCCAGCTGGATTTAAAATACACTAACATGTATCTGAAAATGTATGCTATTATTATGTGCCAGTAATTGCTTGTACTTTTGATAATATCACTTGCCAGATGAGGCTCAAATATAATTTGAGCTTTTGTTTTACCTGAGTCTCCCTTCTCGCCTCTGAGTCCATCCAATCCTGGAAGTCCATTCTGCCCAGGCTCTCCCTTCAGTCCGGCTGAGCTGCGGCCAGGTTCTCCCTTTGGTCCAGAAAGGCCCGGGAAACCTACATACATTATGATATTCAGTTTGTTTTTCAGTGTGATAACGCATAGTTCTGACACATAAAAGAGGGACACTTTTTAATTATTGTATGACTATGAATAAAATGAAGTCAGAGTTTAATAGTTATTTCACTTCAAATACCACCAACACTCAGACTAATACCATATTAATATGCATTGTTATGTGTGTAACCAAAACATAATTTGTACTTGTCACAGTTCATGTAGTCACCATACCCCTTAACGCAGCACATTGTAATATGTTGAAAGTTGTATTTTAGAAATTCTAAGTTGAAACAATACCAAAAATTATTTTTTACACATTTAAACAGTAAATCTGCACAGTGTGTGATTGATTTATCTCACTGATATTTGTCTATATTTTACTTCTAAGCATAAAATAGGCCCAGTGCTCAACCTTGCTTAAAATTTTATTTTGCCAAATTTAACTTTGTATGTATGAATTCTTATAAATTTGAATATATTATGGGTGATTAAGATTTTAAACTTGTGGCCGAAAGTAACTTTCTTAAGCCAAATTTCCTTATTTAAGTCGTGTTCTGAAAGAACTGGGCTTAATGCATGTGCGTAAAGTTTTGTCCCAGATTAGCCTGTGCAGTCCGCACAGGCTAATCAGAGACGACACTTTCCGCTTTTATGGTATTTTTAGTTTCAAGGAAGTCCCTCCTTAACGAAAATCAAGTTTAGGTGGAAAGTGTCTGCGGACTGCACATGCTAATCTGGGAGGACACTTTACGCACATGCATTATATCCAGTTTTCTCAGAACGCGACTCATTTGAAGCTGCTTTCTAATTTGGTAAATGGCAGAGTAAGCCATGTATAACTCACCTCTTTCTCCTTTGTCTCCGGGTCGTCCGGGAATACCGTCCATACCCGGGAATCCCACAGATCCCTTTTCTCCATCCCGTCCAGGCTCTCCCGGGAATCCTGGGGCTCCCTTAGCACCAACAAGTCCGGGCAATCCGGGTAAACCAGCCTCTCCCTTCATTCCAGGTAGTCCGGACTGGCCTGTGGAGAGTATTGAATAAGAAAAATTAACCTTGTGAAACATGTTTTGTAATAATTGTAAATTATGTTCTATAATTTCCATATAAATGTAAATGTATGGTAAACAAGACTAAAAAACTTAAGCTGAAATTATTGGATTTGAGACAAATAATATACAATAAAAACCAAAATAAAATGTAACCTAATGCATTGAGCTTCTCTTTTTCATATATAACAACTAGTCCTAATATTTTCGGAGAAGTTGCCAGAGGACATTTGCTGGAAACATTTTCATTGAAACCAATCAATAACTCACCCGAAGGGCCTTCCGGTCCAGGTAATCCGCGCTCGCCTTTCAGCCCATCTTGTCCTGGTAGACCAGATCGTCCAGGGGTACCAGCTTCACCTTTCATTCCAGGCAAACCATCCAGTCCATTTATTCCATCATCTCCGCCAGCCCCTGGTTCACCTGGACGTCCGGGTAATCCAGCAACTCCCTTCATTCCAGGAAGACCGTCCAAACCTGGTGGACCGGATACTCCAGGCAGACCATCCAATCCCTGGAAATAAGTATGTTTTAAAATAATTAAAATATATCCTTCTTTCCTAAATGTGGTACAAAATACCTTTGATTTGATCAATAAAGATTCACCGGTGCTAAAATAGTTTTTTGTTTCAAATACACAGTTTTATATGGTCATGGTTTAGGAAATAAGCACTCTACTTAACACACACTTTTCAATCTCTTTCAGAGTAACCCAACTAGTTTTAGAATTGAAAATCCTACATTCTGCTAACTGTACTAAAGACAACCAGACAAGACTTCATTGGTGTGGCATACACATCAAGGTGTGTATGAAACAGATCTGAAATATAATAGCTTCACTCTAATTCCTTGAGTTGTCCCCCACTTACCCTCTCTCCTTTCATTCCTGGGAATCCAGGAACACCGGGTTCACCCTTTGGCCCAGCTACACCAGGGAGACCGTCAAGCCCATCCCGACCTGGTTCTCCCACAATACCGCGGTCACCTGGGAGACCGACTCCAACTGCTCCTGCTTCACCCTTCATACCTTGCAACCCGGGCAAACCTGAAAAAGAGGTTTAAGTTTTAACCTATTAGTTGAAGCTTGATTGCATTGAAAGCATAAGGCCTATTGAAACACTCTCTTGTCCATTTCCTGGACAGAACCAGTAATTGGTGTATTTGGGGGAGATCTAAAAAACACACTCACAATGCGGATCGAACCTGTGACCTCATGGTTGCTAGGCACGCACCATATCCACTACGCCACAGGAACCTTCTATTTTGAACCAGAATATGGTTCACCTTTCATTGAAAATGTGTTTGACCCTTTCAAAAGTAAGGACCTCATTGTTTTAACGGATATATCTTGCTTATTTAAACATTTGAGTCTATCATATTTTATCTACGGCAGACATGGCTTATGATGCAATGGGGTATCCTCAATTTCTAAATCAACTTGTGCATGGAGAAAATAGGTTTTATAACCCTTTTTTATAATCTCATAACTGTACAGTAATCTACAATTATTGTAAACACCTGTCATATAATGAGAAAAACAGATATATAATTTAAAAAAACAACGGAATGCTAATAAATTTCATTGAGTTTTTATGAACAACTCATGTGCACACTTTTAATGATAATTCTATATGCCAAGGTCACTATGTCGATCTACCAGTAAACAAGGGTTTCAGAAGTTGTAATGTACAATGATTTTCAAAAGAATGGGGGTTGAATTTATTACTATATTTATAAGTTTATCTTTCCTAAAATTCCAAAGAGAAGCCAGGTGTTGCTACCAGTTAATATTAAAAAAAAAAGCATAGTGATTTACCTAACCTCTTGGGTCTAAGTGAAACTGCCAAGTTAAAAACCAATATGATTAAATTATTAGTATATAGTATTGGATAGAGTATACTATTCCATACAATACCATATGATACATTCAGGTATCAATAAATCTCGAATGAGTATTGTTCTTTGAAAAGTGGGTTTACTGTAACTGCATAAAGTTTTGCCCCAAATTAGCCTTTGCAGCATGCACAGGCTAATCAGGGACAACACTTTCTGCTTCTTATCCAGTTTAAGTGGAAAGTGTTGTCCCTGGTTAGCCTGTGTAGATTGCACAGGCTAATCAGGGACAACACTTTCTGCTTCTTATCCAGTTTAAAAGGAAAGTGTTGTCCCTGGTTAGCCTGTGTAGACTGCACAGGCTTATCAGGGACAATTCTTTCTGCTTCTTATCCAGTTTAAGTGGAAAGTGTTGTCCCTGGTTAGCCTGTGTAGATTGCACAGGCTAATCAGGGACAACACTTTCTGCTTCTTATCCAGTTTAAGTGGAAAGTGTTGTCCCTGGTTAGCCTGTGTAGACTGCACAGGCTTATCAGGTACACCACTTCAAACAAATGAATTAAGCTAAATTTTGCCATAACAAGGCTTAAATACATACCGTCAGCGCCTCTTGTGCCTGGTCGACCATCTAATCCCCTCAGTCCGGGTTCTCCCTTGACCCCGGCTTGACCTGGACGCCCAGGGGCTCCATCTAGCCCGGGTAGCCCTGAGAGACCTGCCTCACCCTTCATACCTACAATTAAACATATGTGTACAGTTAAATACCCATGCTTCATTTCTTTAAACTTTATATGTGTATACTTAAATACTTGCCCTGCATTCAAATAACAAAACATATTTGTACAGTTATATACTCATAAAATATTGCAACATCACCTTCCATTCCTATAACAAACACACGTGTAATGTTATACAGTCAAACCTAAATTCAGCGGTCAGTCGAGGGAAATGACCAAAGTGACCGTTGTCCACAGGTGACCGTTGAATTTGGATCACAATTTTAAGATGGTTTGTCAGTTGGTAGTATTGCTACGTCGTTACCCCACCCAGTCGTTTGCATACAGTGTTAAACAAATGCTCATTGCCGTTAACTCAGCATAATAACATAATTTACTTACATTGAATAATACAGAATAATATTTTAAAGATTGATTTAATTTCATATTGTTATCTAACTAAAGCAATGACTTTATCAACGCTAGTATAATTGTTTAATCATGCATCTCGACCATTCAGTTAATAAAACTTGTCACGTGCCGTTGACGTCTCGTCCATACAAGTCTAAAAAGCGGATTCGCTTTCATAAACCGATAGTACGGTGATATTGTACCGTTCTAATTCAAAGAAAAAGACGCAACAAGTTTGTTTAAATTTATTTGTACCCAAACATCACGCAAAAAGCATTTTAATTCAACAACCTCATAAAAAATACAACGCTCTAAACTCACATTTGCATTTGAATCAATATACTCCTCCATAATTTCTCGCTTACGCTTAAGCACACTCTGCATTTGCGTACGTCCAACACAGAGCTCATTTGCTATTACATGCCAACTTTTTCCAGATTCAAATAGTTTCAAACACTTGACTCGCTCCTCTGATGTGAGGAACTTATGTTTACCACTCATTGTTATTCCGTGATTTATTATTCGGATTGCTTTTAGAAGTGTTGTGAACGCTAGAAAGCTCTTTTAAAGAATGATCCGAAAATGTTATTTTAAAATCGATACTCAATGTTGTAAGTACAATGTTCTAATTAGCGGTCATTTAATTAGCGATTATTACTTTAAAGGTGTCAAAAACTCTGACATATTTTCTGTTGAAGAAACCCCCACAATTTTCCCCAGAAAACAAACCTTCTCAACACCTTATTATTTGTTTACTCACAGCGAGCAGCTTTTATAATATCAAAGGCAATTACCGCTATCAAACGCTTTAACCCGCAAAATAGACGGACAAATAATGTGCAGTGTTTTTAATTTTCACGACTCGAGACGACTGACGCATGACCATTGATATCAGTTCAAACATGAATTTCCGAGTTGAATATAGTGGCCGTTGGCCGTTATGGACAGGTGGCCGTTTAATTCAGGTGTAATCTAGAGTGTTTTTTGTCGGGGGGATTCCAGACTGACCGTTGTCTGCAGGTGACGGGTAAATTCAGGTGGCCGTTAGGTCAGTTTCGACTGTATACTCATAAAATACTGGAAATGTGAATGTAACCAACAAAACAATTAACAGCACAAAATATTTTATCTTTGCTTAAATTTGGCGAAAGATAATAACTTATTATCAAACTTTGTTCCTTACCTGGAAGACCATCAACTCCGGGTTCACCATTAACACCTGGGAAGCCCCGTTCACCCTTGCCCCCTGGAACCCCATTCAATCCAGGCAGGCCATCCCGCCCGGGCTCTCCGGGGAATCCAAACACACCCATGTCACCCTTGGGACCTGATTCAACAATATTAACATCAAAATACAGCCTTCAGACCAGAGTCAACATTGTGTTATTACAAGATCAAAGACTAAGTCCGTTAATAGAGATACATCGCTAATGTTATACTTGTTTTGTACAAACAGACTCTAAATAAAATTTGTATTACTAATATAAGGGTATACAAATACAAATATTTGGTAATCTTTTCTTTTTTTTCTTGCAAACAACCCACAGCATTTTCAATATTGGTTCTTAAATGCAAGCACAATTGGAAATGAGAAATTTCATAACTAAATGTATACTAGAATAAACAATCAGATAAACAGACCTACTACAAGTTATATCTTATTGCACTAAATGGTTAGAGGTAAAAAAAAAATTAGTCAAAAGTTCATTCAATAGTTTGCCTACTTTTCTTCAAATTCAAATGCAAAATCACCAGAACCAATATTATATAATAATATTCCTGTCATATTTTTTGTCTAATCAATCCCTGCAGTGCACGCATACCTGGCAGTCCTGGAAGTCCATCTGCTCCGTTAGGGCCACTAGGTCCGGGTTCACCATCCAGGCCTGGAAGCCCATCCATTCCTGGAAGCCCTGGCTCTCCCTTTCCACCGCGGGCTCCACTGAGTCCATTTATTCCAGGCAAACCGGCTTCACCCTTTGCACCAACATTTCCTGGAATATATTATTATGTTGAGTAGAAGATTATATGACTTCAACCACTCTACATTCATTTGTTTTCTTTGACATAAAATATTGTTGAAGCATAATTATGCAGTTGCCTTAAAACAACTTCTAATTGTCCTTAAATGTAAGCCATTAATACTTTACAATGGTTTTTAAGTATTTTAACAACACAAATTTTTATCCAAGAAAATTAACGAGTATCAAACAAGAATCTATGGCTCCAAACTGCCCTTTACCTGGAATTCCAGGGAGTCCTGGTTCACCAGAGAAACCGGGCAGACCACGGGGCCCCTCGGGTCCAATGTCACCCTTCTGTCCGGGAACACCATCCAGGCCCGGGATTCCATCTGATCCTGGCTCTCCTTTCATTCCCGGAAGACCATCAAGTCCGGGCAATCCTAGAAACCAACATATTAAGTTAGTGTGGGCAATCCTGACATACCAACACATTTATTCAGTCTGGGCAATACTGACATACCAACACATTTATTCTGTACGGGCAATCCTAACATATTGACACATTTATTCAGTCCGGGCAATCCTGACATACCAACACATTTATTCAGTGCGGGCAATCCTGACATACCAATGCATTTATTCAGTCCGGGCAATCCTGACATACCAACGCATTTTTTCAGTCCGGGCAATCCTGATATATTGACATATTTATTTAAGAACTTATTCATAATCTTGTGAAATTTGCCACCAAAAAGAAAATACCAGTATTTATTTTTGCAAAATATAAGTTCTGCAGAAACATTCAATATGAAGACGTTTATAAATGATTGGATGAGATTTTAGAATATTATGGTCATATGACCAAAGTCACGAGAGTAAGTTGGGACCATTTTTTCAAGCCCATAAAAACTGAGGTGAATGGAATTATATTGCTTTGCAAGACATAGTTTTAATAAGAATCTCAATTTTTCTTAGCCTCAAACTTAGTTGTTAAGTATTGACCAATAAAAAAGCTTGTTACTAATTAGTGTTTTTAAGTATTGACCAATAAAAAAAGCTTGTTACTAATGAGTGCTAATTTACTTTGGCAAATTACTGAAAAATCTTTTTTATTTGTTGGCATGAAATTTTGCGGTTAAAACAAAATGACTTGTAGACAAGTAAATTTGTAGGTATCTGATTTTGAATTTGTTTTTCCATGTGTTTGTGTAAAATTCGTGAATCTGTTAAGCCAAAAAAATGAACAACAAGAAATGTGTTTGTCAGAAACACTATGTCCCCTACTGCGCCGCTTTGAACCTATATATTTGACCTTTGACCTTGAAAGAAGACCTTGACCTTTCACCACTCAAACTGTGCAGCTCCATGAGATACACATGCTTGCAAAATATCAAGTTGTTATCTTCAATATTGCAAAAGTTATGGCAAATGTTAAAGTTTGACGCAAACAGACAAACAAACAAACAAACCAACAGACAGGGCAAAAACAATACATCCCCCACTATAGTGGTGGGGGACATAAAAATTAATGACCCATTACATATGATTTTACAATATGTAAGATTAAGTTTAAGATTTTATAACAAATATTTTTAGTCATGGAGCCAGACAATGGATTATCAAATTAATAGTCGGAATGGTGCCTCTTTTTTAACCAACAACACATTTTCGCTTACCTCGTTCTCCCTTTCGTCCAGGGAGACCATTTGCTCCAGGAAGTCCATCCAAGCCTGAGTCTCCTTTGGGTCCAATCACAGATTCTCCCGGAATACCGGGTTCTCCCTTCCCACCTGGGTAATAAAAATGTGTATCCCATCAAATTCACTTTGCATGTATTTAATTCTAGCAAATGATGTGCAAACCAATTCTACCCCGCATTTGGGAAACAAAATGAGAGATAATAAGTTATGTATTGAACCCACCAACTGGTATCCAGGGTACAGTAACAACAACTCAACTCCCGCACAAAATGCTGTACCACAATAATTCACAGCAGAATCATTCAATTGAGAGAAAAATTCACAGCAGAATCATTATATTGGAAACAATAATTCACAGAAAAATAATTAAATTGAAAAAACAACAACTATTCACAGAATAATTGAACACAAAAATAATTCACAGTAGAATAATTAAATAGAACACAATAATTCACAGCAGAATACAACAATGTAATTAAATTGAACGCAATAATTTACAACAGAATAGTTAAATAGAACACAATAATTCACAGAAGAATAATTAAATAGAACACACAAATTCACAGCAGAATAATTAAGTTTGAAAAGAAAAATAATTCACAGAAGAATAATTAACTAGAACACTCATGTTATTCACCTGGTAGACCGTTCAGTCCATTGAGTCCGGGCTCCCCTAGGGGTCCAGCCTGTCCTGGCAGTCCAGGCAATCCACGATCTCCTTTATCTCCACGCGGGCCGGTCAATCCTGAACAATATTTTTAAAAATCAAATAGGATCTAATCTCCTCTTAATGATCAGAAAAGTTTAGAGAGGTCACATTATAATTGGCTATTTTTTATACATTGTGTTTTAATTTTAATACCATATTGTTGTTTGTTTGGTGAGGCCATAATGTATGTATTTGAATACTATGTGTTTTTTTTAAAGGAAGATAATGTAAATGCCACTTAGGACTTATAAGAAGGTTACAAATTATAAGAAGATTCAAGAGTTTTACACCCAACCCTCTTATTGCCCAACATACCTCTCGGTCCTGGTTCTCCTGGTCTGCCGTCGAATCCCTGATCTCCGTTCCGTCCTGGCAACCCATCCAGTCCAGGCACTCCAGGTTCTCCGTTGACTCCCTTCCCTCCAGGAAACCCGTCTCGTCCTGGAATACCCGGAGGTCCTGCTGGTCCGCGGTCACCCTTGTTTCCTTTGCCAACAATCACGGTTTCACCTAGACGTGACAATACAAACATACTATTTATTCTGTGTACAAACAAACTGGCCAATCAACTACAACAAATCATTTTAAGCTCAATCCGAGCCTTATTTTTCAGCATTTGACTAATGGATATTAAGCATTAAATGCAACATGCATTCTGATTGGTGAATCTTTACAGTTATAATAAAGAGCTGTTGTGGTTGTTGGGGGTGGTGAATTTCTTTTAATATTAGTAATGATATTGTATTTTGAAACAATTTAAGCACAATTTTTAAATAATTAATCTTACAATTGATCAATTTTTTAGAAAAAGGGTCTGTCTATTTGTCCAAATGTTTCATTAATTTATTGATTGACGTCACTGCAATATGACATACAAGATAATGTTATACCATTCAGCATAGCTGATGTTTGCCTAGTTATAATGTAATTGCTGGGTTATTCTTAGGTAATGGTCATGGGAAGATACATTTGAAACATGGGTACTTACTGACCCCTGCAGGATGTGACACAGGGTTGTCAATGCATACATGTAGTTCTAACTATTTATTTATGATCCTCCTACCACACCATACAGGTTCATTGAAAGGCCACATAATAGTTTCACTCTGAGGTAGCTTTGTTTTATGCAAGTGCGTAAATAGAGAATACTAGGTCAGTGCTGAATAAAGCAAAGTTTATTTTGCGAGGCTTAGAAAATCTGAATCACGAGCCTTGGTGAGTGGTTCAGATTTTCGTGCAGAGCAAAATAAACTCTGCTTTATTCGGCACCAACCTAGTATTCGATTTATCCCATCAATTTTCTTTATCAGTAAATTATTTCTTTAAAAATAGAATAGGAAAATCGAACAACATGGAAAATCCCAAAGTTATTTTAAGCAAACATTGTTTCATTATTTTAATCGTGCCAAGCCTAATACATTACAAAAAGATCAGTAACTAACCTGTTTTTCTGTTTATCATACCTCGACGTCCCCTATTTTTAAGAAACAACGAAAAAAACAACACTAAACAACTGCAGCTTTAAGGTGAAAGAACATGCATTGTGTCGTATGACGTGTTAAAAATGACGTCACAAGTACGCGCACTTAATATTTGTGAATAATGTTTTTTTGCTTTTTGAGTTGCATTATGTGTTAAAAATATATTAAATCTTGGTATCAAGATTGTTTGTTTTGTTGAATCTGATTCGAGTTTACTAAAAATGATTACTTTATAGTTGATTCCGAGTATTATGACCATTCTCCGCCGCGCATCGCAGCTATATTTCAGCACTGCCGAAATAGAGGAAAATTTATTCCACAGTGGTTTAATTCGACATAGCACGTCTGATGATGGGATAAAGCATCATCCCAGATAAGCTTGTTCAGTCTGCATTGGCTAATGAGCGACGACACTTTCCGCTTTTATGGAATTGTTTGCTTCAAGGAAGTCTCTTCCAAATAAATATCCTGTTTTTGCCAAAAGTGTCATCACTAATTAGCCTGTGCTGACTTCACAGACTCATCTGTGATGACACCGTACACTAATGCAATAAGCTCCTTTTTCGCAGAGCGCGGCTCAAACAGTTTCACATTCAAAGCATCCTCACCTGGTCCACCCTTGTCTCCCTTCATGCCCTGCAAGCCGGGTAATCCTGGCTGCCCTGGCTCTCCTCTCTCACCCGGGCGACCGGGCATGCCGAATCCGGGCTCTCCTTTCGGCCCAGGCAGCCCATTGTCACCTCTCTCACCTAGACGACCGGGAGTGCCATCAAATCCGGGGTTACCCTAGAGGATAGTATTTGTATAATCATTTAATAAAAATTGGACATGTTATCTCTTGTACATTTTAGATAACTTGTTTTAAGAATATATGTTAAAATAATTTTGCCACAAAAGGAAAAAAAATACATATTATAATTGTTGAATCAGTGCTAAAATAACAATGACCCGATATTTCAAATATATTTTTTCACCAAAATCATTACTAATTTTAGTGTATAGTAATTATATAAAATACAAATCAATATTTTTCATGACTATTATGCAAATTCAAATGGGTATAATACCAAATTTAAAGTGACATGCAAATCCAGTAAATAATGGTGTTCTTACCACCTTCGCTAACTCTGGGAAAACCAGCCTTGTGAATTGGCGTAACATGTCTTCACAGGCTAATCAGGGATGACAATGTCAGCGTTTGTGTTCTTATGTCCCCCAGTGTTTACTGGGGATTATACTGTTTTTGCCCTGTCTGTTTATTAGTTTGTTGGTTTGTTTGCGTCAAACTTTAACATTAGCCGTAACTTTTGCAATATTGATGATAGCAACTTGATATTTGGCATGCATGTGTATCTCATGGAGCTGCACATTTTGAGTTGTGAAAGGTCAAAGTCAAGGTCATCCTTCAAGGTCAAAGGTCAAATATATGGGGGGACATAGTGTTTCACAAAAACATCTTGATTTTTCATTTAAAAGAGGCTGCAAGTGTTGTCCCTGACTAGCCTGTTAATCTGTCATGACACTTCATGCATTTGCATTAAGCCCAGTTTTCCCAGCACACAGCTCATTTTATCAAGTCTCACCTTTTCTCCCTGGATGCCAGCTATACCCTGGGCTCCACGCGGACCCTGTGGCCCCTTCGGTCCAACAGGTCCAGGCTCTCCCGGAAATCCCGGATCACCACGTTCTCCTTTGGGTGCTGAAACAGACACAGAAGAACATTGAGGCTTGAACAAGGAACTATTGTGTTTGATACATTAAACCATTGATGCCTAGTGTCTAGAAAAAAGGCTTTGGCAAACAGCGTAGACCCAGATGAGATGCCGAATGATGTGGCGTCTCATCTGGGTCTGCGCTGTTTGCTTAAAGGAATTTATGAAAGAAATGTTCTAAATATAGAAATAAATATACTAGACATCACTTATTTTGTAAATAAATTGATTCCATTAAGAAGGATGTGAGAGTCCACTAGGCATAATGGGTTAAGGTAAATTATGATTTCAATTCTCTGTTGGTCTTATACACAAGTGCCACTTGTACTAAAGAATACATGAGTTTTAATTTTCCATGTGTCTTATCACAAGAGTGGCTTTTACTTGAGAATACAGTTAACATATTTATGTAGTTAACACATAAGTATTTTTTAAAATAGAATACCTACAGATTTATTTTACTTTTACACCTAGTTTTGAGAGCTGCCAACAATATGCCATACTTCAGAGAACTGATAGGTATTTCAATTTAAGGTTAATTTAATTAAATATTTGAACAAGAGGACCATGATGGCCCTGAATGGCTCACCTTACTAACCTTGCTACATCAACTTAAATTCTATCAGACCCATATACAATCCCAAGAAAGATTTCATTAATTAATACATTCTGACAAAATGTCATCAAGATGTGATGAAAACTGTGACCTCTTTCATCTTCACAAAGTTTTACTAGAATTGGCCGGGTGACTTAATTTTTGACCCCAGATGACCCATATTCGATCCGAAATCAGATATTATCAAGATAAACATTCTGATTATACTTCATTAAGATCTGATGAAAACTATGACCTCTATTGTCTACACAAGGTTTTCCTATGATTTGACCTAATGACCTAGTTGTTTACCCTAGATGACCCAAAAACAATCCCATAACAGATTTTAACAAGACAAACATTCTGCCAATATTTAATTAAGATCTGATGAAAACTGTGACCTCTATTGTCCACACAAGGGTTTTCTATGATTTGACCTAGTGACCTAGTTTTTTACCCTAGATGACCCAAATACAATCCCAACACAGATTTTAACAAGACAAACATTCTGACAATATTTAATTAAGATCTGATGAAAACTGTGACCTCCATTGTCTACACAAGGGTTTTCTATGATTTGACCTAGTGACCTAGTTTTTTACCCTAGATGACCTAAATACAATCACAACACAGATTTAAACAAGACAAACATTCTGACAATATTTAATTAAGATCTGATGAAAACTGCGACCTCCATTGTCTACACAAGGGTTTTCTATGATTTGACCTAGTGACCTAGTTTCTGACCCCATATGACCCAAATACAATCCCAATCCAGATTTTATCAAGATAAACATTCTGACCAAATTTCATAAAGATTGGATGAAAACTGTGACCTCTATTGTCTACATAAGGTTTTTCTTTTATTAGACTTAGTGACCTAGTTTTTAAGCCCAGATGACCCAAATACAATCCCAACCCAGATTTGATCAAAATAAACTTTCTGACCAAATTTCATAAAGATTGGATGAAAACTGTGATCTCTATTGTCTACACAAGGTTTTTCTAATATTTGACCTATTGACCTAGTTTTTGACCCCAGGTGACCCAAATACAATCCCAACCCAGATTTCATCAAGATAAACATTCTGATAAAATTTTATAAAGATTGGATGAAAACTGTGACCTCTATTTCTACACAAGGTTTTTCTATTATTTGACCTAGTGATCTAGTTTTCGACACCAGATGACCCAAATACAATCCCAACCCAGATTTCATCAAGATAAACATTCTGACCAAATTTCATAAAGATTGGATGAAAAACTGTGACCTCTACTGTCTACACAAACAAATTGTTGACGGACGCACGCACACACGCACGCACACACGCACAATGGACCTCGGACATCACACGGTCACATAAGCTCACCATGTCACTTTGTGACAGGTGAGCTAAAAATAACACCTTTGTTAAAACCATTTTGTTGAAGTGGAAATCTAGGACAATATTTATCATTGTTTACTATACCAAACAAATTGAAGATCGAAATGAACTTTTTATGTAGCAGAAAAAGATGTAAGGAAATTCGATTTAGCAAGAATTAAATTATAAAATATGATCATTATAGTCGAGCTTATGTGAATTTTTTTCACTGGTTTTATTCACTCTTTTATCACAAAGCAAGATATAAATTATCATTCAAAATTATAAATTATGCATTTAGTTTAAACATATTAAAAACCACACACTATAACCACAAAAAAGAATTGCTTACGCATTGTAAAATTTGATGGAATCTGTGCATCTTTTCCTGGAAGACCTGGAAGTCCGTCATAACCTCGCTCTCCCTTCTCACCCTGGAGTATGTAACAAAATAATACATGGGTGAAAGTGCAGACTTTTAAAAATACTGAAATCTGGTCGAATGATGATGATATAACAATTTTTACTATAGTTTATTAAGGACAAAAATTATGCAAAATACTGAAATCAGTATTAATACTGAAAACTTTCACCCATGAATAATATTACTTGCAGACATATCAACCATGTTCTGGGAACACTGGGCTAAATACATGTGCATAAAGGGTCATACCAGATTAGCCTGTGTAATCTGCACAGGTAATGTGCTTAAAGGGTCAATTCAGATTAGCCTGTGTAATCTGCACAGGTTATGTGCTTAAAGGGTCAATTCAGATTAGCCTGTGTAATCTGCACAGGTTATGTGCAAAAAGGGTCATTTCAGATTAGCCTGTGTAATCTGCACAGGTAATGTGCATAAAGGGTCATTTCAGATTAGCCTGTGTAATCTGCACAGGTAATGTGCATAAAGGGTCATTTCAGATTAGCCTGTGTAATCTGCACAACTAATTCAGAAAAGATGTTTCCGCTTTAACTGGATTTTCATTCAGAAGAAACTTTCGATAAAACCAAAACTTATACACAAAAGCGGAAATAGTCGTCTCTGATAAGCCTGTACAGATGTATTCTCCCTTATTGTCCTCAATATAATTTGTAAATGCATTAAGCCCAGGCTAATAAAGTCTATATATATCATCATATTGTAACCTTATCATGAACATAAAATTATGTTAGCAATAGCCAGGTGGCTATCAGCTATTTTTGAACATATGTATTATGTTAAAGGGTAATATCCTCTTTATTAGCACTTGTGCGCTTATGAATCTGTATTCTTGGCATAAATTATTTAAACTTTAGTATTAAGGAACACAATTAATGTTGATTTTAAGAATCAAAACAACTATACAAAATGGGTAATCTGTTCAATACATTTTTAAGAAAGTATATTTTTCATACTTTTTTATCTTAATCCAATGATATACAACAACTTGATAAACTGACAGAGAGGCTCAATTGGTCGTTGTCTGCTAAAGTACTACTTCAAAGTACCCCAGGTTCTCTTAAGGTTGCCCCCAGGTTCTACAATGTATCTAAAGTACAAAAAATCCACTTAAAGGCATCTGACCATACTTCAGGGTACTTTTCAGCACCAGTATATTTTTCTGTACACCCGGCACTATGTGTACCAGAACGTACTTTTAAGTAGTACATGAGCCAACAATGACCAATCAAGCGACAGTAAGACACATTTAAACCCTTTGCATGCTGGGAAATTTGTTGTCTGCTAAAATGTCGTCTGCTGAATTGATAAAATTAGCATTTTCTTCATTTTGAATACTATCAGAATAGCAAACAGTTTGGATCCTGAAGAGACGCCACGTTCTGTGGCGTCTCCTCTGGATCCAAACTGTTTGCAAAGACCTTCAAAATTCGGTTCCAGCACTGAAAGAGTTAAAACTAAACACTTCACTTACATCATTTCCCCTAGCTCCTTGCAATCCTGGCATTCCATCAAATCCGGGTTCTCCCTTTTCACCTTTCAGTCCCTCCGGTCCACGGCCTCCCTGAAGCCCGGGTCTACCTGGCAAACCTGAATCTCCCTTCTCACCCTTGTTTCCGTTTTGACACGAGTTGCATAGGCCACCGCGGTCACCTTTCTCACCATCCCGTCCGTTAAATCCAGGTCTGCCTTCAAAGCCTTGCAGACCAGATGGACCACGTTCACCCTTTTGTCCCGGAAGCCCAGGTCGACCAACTGACGAGTTTCCAGGTAATCCGGGCAACCCTCTTGGTCCGGATTCTCCCTTTGCACCTGGAATTCCGTCCCTTCCTGGATCACCATTTCGGCCTGGTTCTCCAGAAATAGACTGTCCAGGTTCACCCTTCAAGCCACGCTCACCTTTGGCACCTGGATAACCCTGTGGTCCGGGAAGGCCATCCAATCCGGGAAATCCTACATATCATAAATGTGTAGGGGTTTAAATCTTTGAGGACATGCAATTAAATATCTTCAAAACATTTACAATTAATATTTATAAATGTAATTTTAATTCTTATTACAATCAACATTTTAGTTGAATTATAATTATTTTTACAAAAAACATTTGAGTTTAATGTTAATAAATATATTAAAAATTGATATTAATTACTACAAAACAATACTTTTATATTCATAACCTAAGTAAATAGAAATGATAATTAAAACAACAGCACCGCATAACGTTGCGGGTGCAGATTTTAATAAATGAAAGATTGTCAGAAATTTATATATATTTTTTTTAAAGGTCACAGTGACCTTGACCTTTGACCTAGTGACCAAAAAACGGGTGTGGCATGTAGAACTCATCAAGGTGCAGCTACATATGAAGTTTCAAAGTTGTAGGTTGAAGCACTTTTAAGGCCAATGTTCAAAACCTTGACAAAACAGGGCTCAACATTAACAGTTGTCCTATTGCCACTGGCAAGTAAAAGTTGGGTCCGGGCAAGTTATTTTATAATCTAGTTGTCCGCCCAGGCAACGGCAACAAATAGCACAAAGCATTAAATTAAGACTTTCATTGCTGTAATCATTTTGTTAAATGTGCAAAATTTAAGTTGTTGTGGTGTATCATTTTGATTTTTATTTAAAAAATATGAGGTTTACAGTCAATGTGATATTTCATGTTTGGGCAAGTGGCTTTACGGTAAGGGCAAGTACATTTTCTAAGTTAGTTTTTAGGTTAATGTTGAGCCCTGAAAATGTCAAGGTTTTAGCGGACGGCGGACATGACACGACAAGCTGGCTATGACAATACCTCGGTTTTCTCCGAAAACAGCCGAGCTAATAACTTTAACAACAACTTCAGTTGCAGTCTCACCTTGCAGTCCAGGTTCACCTCTGTCACCCTTCGGGCCATCAAGACCCTGAGGTCCTGGTGGTCCGGGAACTCCGGGACCTCCTCTCAAACCCTCTGGTCCAGGCTCACCACGAGATCCGGGGAATCCTGGCAGACCGTCCTCACCATTGGGTCCCCTGGGTCCGGGCGGTCCGGGCTCACCTGGGGGTCCATCGCCGCCTCCGGGACCCTGGTAACATTATTGTTATTGAACCAATATTGCCTATTGAGATGTAATGGAAATTTTTCTTGTTAAATGTACAAGGGACCAGCCTATCGTTTTACATATTTAGCTAACCAGTATAATAAGTACCTTACTCTGGGAAAACAGGGCTTAATGCATGGGCATAAAGTGCCATCCCTGATATGCCTGTGCAGTCCACACAGGCTAATCAGGTACAACACTTTCAGCTAAACTGGATTTCCTTCAAAAAGGGCTTGCTTTAAATGAAAACAAGGGCTGTTTGTAAAACATGCATGCCCCCCATATGGGCTGTCCGTTGTACTGGCAGCCATTGTGTGAATACGACTTTTGTCACTGTGACCTTGACCTTTGACCTAGTGACCTGAAAATCAATAGGGGTCATCTGCAAGTCACGATCAATGTACCTATGAAGTGTCATGATCCCAGGCAAAAGCGTTCTTGAGTTATCATCCGAAAATAATTTTACTATTTCGGGTCACCGCGACCTTGACCTTTGACCTTGTGACCTCAAAATAAATAGGGGTCATCTGCGAGTCATGATCAATCTACCTATGAAGTTTCATGATCCTAGGCATATGCGTTCTTGAGTTATCATCCGAAAATCATTTTACTATTTTGGGTCACCGTGATGTTGACATTTGACCTAGTGACCTGAAAATCAATAGGGGTCATCTGCGAGTCATGATCAATCTACCTATAAAGTTTCACGATCCTAGGCATATGCGTTCTTGAATTATCATCTGAAAATCATTTTACTATTTCGGGTCACCGTGACCTTGACCTTTGACCTAGTGACCTCAAAAACAATAGGGGTCATCTGCGAGTCATGATCAATCTACCCATGAAGTTTCATGATCCTAGGCGTATGCGTTCTTGAGTTATCATCCGGAAACCATTTTACTATTTTGGGTCACCGTGACCTTGACCTTTGATCTAGTGACCTCAATATCAATAGGGGTCATCTGCGAGTGGTGATCAATCTACCCATGAAGTTTCATGATCCTAAGCGTAAGCGTTCTTGAGTTATCATCCGGAAACCATTTTACTATTTCGGGTCACCGTAACCTTGACCTTTGACCTAGTGACCTCAAAATCAATAGGGGTCATCTGCAAGTCATGATCAATGTACCTATGAAGTTTCATGTTCCTAGGCCCAAGCGTTCTTGAGTTATCGTCTGACAACCACCTGGTGGACGGACCGACCGACCTACAGACCGACATGAGCAAAGCAATATACCCCCTCTTCTTCGAAGGGGGGCATAAATATCATAAAGGGGGCAAGTGTTTTCCCTGATTAGCCTCTGCCGGCTGCACATGCATTAAGCCCAATTTTCCCAGAACGTCACTCAAGTGTGTAGTTAACATCGCAATTGAAAACATAGACAGGAATGTGCGCCATTCATTTGAATTAGAACTTTTAAAAATAGCAGCCAACAACTCCACACCAATATTGCCTTCAAATTGTTAAAACTTTAATAGCTTATTTTATACAAAATCATGCAGCTACCCTGCAAAGGAGCTTAAAAACCCCTAGAAGCTGTGGTTACATTGTTTATTTGTTTTTAAGTGCAGTCTGTAAATAAAAAATTGACTTTTAAGCGCCAATACACTTACACCTGGCGGGCCCTGGGGTCCACGAGGTCCTAGGTCTCCTTTGTCTCCAGAGAAGCCGCGCTCTCCTTTCATACCTGGAATACCAGACAGTCCGGGAAGACCGTCCATTCCCCGATCACCCTGGCAATGAAAATGGTGCATTTTAACCCATAGAAAAAACAAGCAAATTAATTGAATTGATATCCCCCGCCTAAAGTGTTATATTTGACACTAAAAAAGCATTTTTTTGAAGATACAAAGGGCCATAACTCTGTTATTATCAGATAGTGTACAATGCCATTTGGCGTGCATCATCCTTTTATCAATATATATACTCATACCAAGTTTCAATGAAATCCACAAAAGCACTTCCAAGATATGGCTCCGGACACAAAAGTGACGGACAAACAGACGGACAGCCGGACAACGCCAAAACAATATCCCTCCGCCTCTGACGGGGGATATATACTCGTACCAAGTTTCAATGAAATCTGCCAAAGCACTTCCAAGATATGGCTCCGGACACAAAAGTGACTATAGTAAAAAGCATTTTTTCAAGATACAAAGGGCCATAACTCTGTTTTTAACAGATGGTATACAATGCCATTTGGTGTGCATCATCCTCTTATGCATATATATACTCATACCACGTTTCAATGAAATCCGCCAAAGCACTTCCAAGATATGGCTACGGACACAAAAGTGCCTATAGTAAAAAGCATTTTTTCAAGATACAAAGGGCCATAACTCTATTTTTAACAGATGGTGTACAATGCCATTTTGCTTGCATCATCCTCTTATGCATATATATACTCATACCAAGTTTCAATGAAATCTGCCAAAGCACTTCCAAGATATGGCTCCGGACACAAAAGTGGCTATAGTAAAAAGCATTTTTTCAAGATACAAAGGGCCATAACTCTGTTTTTAACACATGGTGTACAATGCCATTTGGCGTGCATCATCCTCTTATGCATATATATACTCATACGAAGTTTCAATGAAATCAGCAAAAGCACTTTCAAGATATGGCTCCGGACACAAAAGTGCCGGCCGGACGGACAGCTGGACGGACGGACAACGCCAAAACAATATCCCTCCGCCTCTGGCGGGGGATAACAAGGGCTGTTTGTAAGACATGCATGCCCCCATATGGGCTCTCCGTTGTAGTGACAGCCATTGTGTGAATATGTTTTTTGTCACTGTGACCTTGACCTTTGACCTAGTGACCTGAAAATCAATAGGGGTCATCTGCCAGTCATGATCAATGTACCGATGAAGTTTCATGATCCTAGCCATAAGCTTTCATGTGTTATCATCCTGAAACCATTTTACTATTTCGGGTCACCGTGACCTTGACCTTTGACCTAGTGACCTGAAAATCAACAGGGGTCATCTGCGAGTCATGATCAATCTACCTATCAAGTTACATGATCCTAGGAATAAGCGTTCTTCAGTTATCATACGGAAACCATTTTACTATTTCAGGTCACCGTGAACTTGACCTTTGACCGAGTGATCTCAAAATCGATAGGGGTCATCTGCGAGTCATGATCAATGTTCCTATGAAGTTTCATGATCCTAGGCATTAGCGTTCTTGAGTTATCATCCGGAAACCATTTTACTATTTCGGGTAACCATGACCTTGACCTTTGACCTAGTGACCTAAAAATCAATAGGGGTCATCTGAAAGTCATAATCAATGTACCTATGAAGTTTCATGATCGTAGCCATTAGCGCTCTTGAGTTATCATCCGGATACCATTTTACTATTTCAGGTCACCGTGACCTTGACCTTTGATATAGTGACCTGAAAATCAATAGGGATCAACTGCGAGTCATGATCAATCTACCTATCAAACTTCATGATCCTAGGCATAAGCGTTCTTGAGTTATCATCAGGAAACCATTTTACTATTTCAAGTCACCATGACCTTAACCTCTGACCTAGTGACCTGAAAATCAAAAGGGGTCATCTGCGAGTCATGATCAATGTACCTATGAAGTTTCATGATCCTAGGCATAAGCGTTCTTGAGTTATCATCCGGAAACCATTTTACTACTTCGGGTTTCTGTGACCTTGACCTTGGACCTAGTGACCTGAAAATCAATAGGGGTCATCTGCCAGCCATTATCAATCTACCTACGAAGTTTCATGATCCTAGGCAAAAGCGTTCTTGAGTTATCATCCGGAAACCATTTTACTATTTTGGGTCACTGTGACCTTGACCTTTGACCTAGTGACCTGAAAATCAATAGGGGGTCATCTGCGAGTCATGATCAATGTACCTATGAAGTTTCATGATCCTAGGCATATGCCTTCTTGAGTTATCATCCGAAAATCATTTTACTATTTCAGGTCACCGTGACCTTGACCTTTGACCTAGTGACCTGAAAATCAATAGGGGTCATCTGCCAGTCATGATCAATGTACCTATGAAGTTTCATGATCCTAGGCCCAAGCGTTCTTGAGTTATCATCCGGAAACCACCTGGTGGACGGACCGACCGACAGACAGACCGACCAACAGACCGACATGTGCAAAGCAATATACCCCCTCTTCTTCGAAGGGGGGCATAAAAATACCGGTACTATTATTTTGGTCAATTAAGGGCTTTATTTGAGTGCTATTACATTTTGGTAATGATTTTACCTGCAGTACTGCATATATATTATTACTACATTTATTTATTTATTTATTTACAGTTATTTCAAGGTATTGAGCCTTTGAAAAAAAATCTGTTATTTTCTATATTTCATCCCACTAGGGCTTTTGGTCATAATGTCATATACAGCACTATATTGTTATAACACTTATTTAAAGGTTTTGAGCCTGAGACAACACTGTATTTGTTCTTATCAACATATTTATGACCACAATTTGTGCCATAATCAGGGTTTCTTAATGACTATGTGGCTAGTGATTGTGTTAAAAATTTATAATATAATTTATATTCGTAGGCCTGAAATTGTGTGTTTGTTTTTTATTTACATTTTCATGGTCACTTTAATTCATTGATTGCTGATATAGGGGGAAAAACATAGGAATTTGTGATGGTCATTTTCCCATGCGTTCGTGTTGAACCCGCAAAATCAATGAGAAATTAATGTCCAACAAATGATCTTTGTTCTGAGAAAACTGGGTTTAATGCATGTGCGTAAAGTGTTGTCACAGATTAGCAAGTGCAGTCCGCACAGGCTAATCAGGGACGACACTTTCCGCCTAAAATTGATTTTCAGTAAGGAGGGACTTTCTTGAAACTTGAAATACCATAAAAGCGTTAAGTGTCATCCCTGATAAGCCTGTGCAAACTGCACAGGCTAATCTGGGATGACACTTTACACACATGCAATAAGCCCAGTTTTCTCAGAACACAGATCAAATAATAATGATTTTACAATACTTCAAACACAAATCTTTAATTCCTGTTTTAAGAAGTTTCTATATACAGCAGATGAAAAAAGTATTTTAAAGGCACATGCAGTGGTAATATTCGCAATTTAACACTAATAATGAACAAAATATATCATGATTGAAATTTAAATCATTTTTCTGTTAATTAGAAAAAAATGTCCTGTGCATACCTTGGGACCCATGAAGCCAGGAATACCTGGTAGACCTTGTTTGCCCTGAAAACAACACAAAAAGATATTATTCATAAGATTCACAGCCTTATATTACATGTTTTAAAGGTTATCATTATCTCCTAATGTACCTTGATTCTGATGTGTTGCTCAAGCACATCAGAGACAGAATTAGAGGCATACAGAAACCACATACTCGCCCCCTAAATTGCCAAGCTTCGACCTTCTTTAAAACTACAGATTTGTCAAGTCAAACGTTTTTAGGAAGCATATATTTTGTACTACGTCACTTTCACCACTTTGCTCCTTTTAAATGATATATCAACCTATAAGAAGTGAAACATACAGTTATGTGTGAGTTTGTGCCTATTGCATGCTGTTGCATGGTTTTTGCAGTATTCCATTATTTAACAGAAGATGATGGTTAAATAGCCTGCAACACCCCCAACCCCGCACCCCCAACTCAAAAACCTGTATCCTGCTGTTAATAATAATTCATAATATTGGATAATATTCACGTTGAATCCCCCATTTAAATATTTTCCGCTTATTGCAAGGTATATTTTACTCACTCTTGGACCTGCAATACCAGGTACACCTTTTTCTCCCTGCATTCCGGGGCTGCCCATGCGACCCTGCAAAGCAAAGGTTAAGTTGCACCATTAATACTGAGATGCGCTTATGTCAGAAGGCATTTGCAGCTTGTGCTTCAAGAAAAAACTTTAATACACATTCTGGAGTCACTTTTCTCATATTTTCTACAGTAATACTACATCATTTACAACAAAAATACAGTCTTGTAAAACACTTTCAAGTTACTTAAAACCAGTTTTACAAATAAAAGGAATCAACCAATGAAATCAGTTTTCTTAATTCGTCCAAAATCAAGAATGATTTAGAATGTTTAAGAAATCAGGCATACTAATTAAATATTCCCTTACTGGAAGTCCATCCTGTCCTGGGTATCCACGGAGACCATCGTTACCGGGCTCTCCCTTCATGCCCTTCATTCCGGGATCACCGGGAAGTCCTGGAACCGAAAAATGCCTAAACACTGATTTTGTTTAACCCTTAGCCGAATAAATATCCATTTTGAGGCCTTTGCAGTCTCTTAGAACATTAAATAACATTTAAGACCTTTCTAGATTCATGTTGTTCAAAGAATTATATTCAAAACTCAAATTACTGATGTGCAGCAAACTGCATAAAACCAGAACAGACTGTGAGTTACTCGCAGGCTGTTTTGGTTTCATGGTGTTTACATTCAGCTTTTTCACTTTTCTTCTGCGTGAGGAAGGGATGAGACACAACATTTAATGACAAGATTAAACAACATAGAGACATTTACTTCTCTTTGTGCCTACAATGTACATTATGATCTTGTCTTACATATGTGTTGAATGCATGTGCGTGAAGTTTCATCCCAGATTAGCCTGTCCATATGGCACAGGCTTATCAGGGACAAGACTTTCCGCCTAGACTGGATTTTTTTTTAAAGAGACTCTCTGTAAATAAAAAATTCCATAAAAGTGGATTTTTGTCCCTGATTAGCCAGTGCAGATTGCATAGGCTTACCTGTGGTGTCACTTTATGCACATGCATTAAGCCCAATCTTCCCTGAACAAGACTCTAATGATAAGATTAAACAAGACAATTGCCAAGCAATACAAGTCCCCTACCTCTCCATATTGCCATCTATGCATGTTTCAAGTTTCATGAAAAAATATGAAGAACTTTTAAAGTTATCGCAGGATCAAACATTTTCAGCAGTATTTCTAGTCTTTTTGTTGCCATAGAAACCAGAATTCTTGATGTAGGAACAAAATGAAATGACGTGCATAATCTCTACATTGCTATCTATCCATGTTTCAAGATTCATGAAAAAATATGAAGAACTTTTAAAGTTATCGCATGATCCACCATTTTCAGCAATATTTCTAGTCTATTTGTTGTCATAGCAACCAAAATTCTTCACGTAGGATCAAAATGAAATGACGTGCACAATCTCCATATTGCCATCTGTCCATGTTTCAAGTTTCATGAAAAAATATGAAGAACTTCCAAAGTTCTCTCAGGATCCAGAAAAGTGTGACAGACCGACAGACACACAGAGCGCAAACCATAAGTCCTTCTCCGGTTTCACCGGTAGGTTACTAATAACATGGAGATATACTCTTTTCTGTTTCATGATTGTATTGTGATTTAGTCTGACATTAATATATTGACCAATGAAAATGCCTGTTACATCTGAGCTATGATTTCCATTAATGGAAATTAAGCTGAAGATAAACATCAAATTTTCAGCTAGCCAATTATTATTTGAGACTTCCAGAGGCCAGATAAAGTTGAATCTTTTAGATATCAATTATTCTACATCGTCTTTGTAAGTGGAACACATGTTCACTTAAATATGCTATGCTTCTAGATTTTGTGTGGGACATTAGGCAATTAAAATAATTATCATATTGGTAAACAATAAATGAGATATCTGATTTCGTGCCAAACTCTGCAAGGAAATTCAACCAATGGAACAGCATGTTTTGAAAACAGGTACAATGCTTTTGGTGTTTGTTTATTCATATTAAATGTATTAATTAGTCAACCCAGGAAATCAACAAAAATTAAGGTCCTACAAATAATAATGATATTTCCATGATGCTTAGCACTCTGATCATTTAGAGGGTTGCAAACAACTAACAATTCATTAGCGCTGTGATAATTCCTGGAGGTTGAACAACGATATGATCATTCCTGGGGAAAACATACCAATAATCGTTGTATTCCCTCCTGTGGATTCCAGTTTGGAAGTTCCAGGGGGGCCAGGGGGGCCCCCGGGGCCACGGTCACCTTTGTCACCCTTCTCAGATTTGTATGCCAATCCCATGACACCCTTGGCGCCAGGGCGTCCTTTCTCTCCTCTATCTCCCTGAAACAGCATGCATTTTGTTAGATCCAAGCAGACCTGTATTATCATGTGTCTTGTTCTGAGAAAACTGGGCTTAACGCATGTGCGTAAAGTGTCATCCCAGATTAACCTGTGCAGTACGCACTGGCTAATCAGGCACAACACTTTCCGCTTTAATCACATTGTTCGTTTAAATGAAGTCTCTTCTTAGGAAAAATCCAATTTAGGCAGAAAGTGTCGTCCCTGATTAGCCTGTGCGGACTGCACATGCTAATCTGGGACTACACTTTTCGCACATGCATTAAGCCCAGTTTTCTTAGAACGCCGCTCTTATGGTACTGCAATTCCAAAGAAAAAATGTGTTATATATTGTACTGCAATAAAAGTATTATTGTATTACATGCAAATATGGAGGCAAATGAAACTGTATACAGTTGTTACCAGTTTTACAAAAATTGATATGGTTAAAAACTAGTGACCTGAAAATCAAGAGGGGTCATCTGCAAGTCACGATCAATGTACCTATGAAGTGTCATGATCCTAGGCAAAAGCGTTCTTGAGTTATCATCCGAAAATCATTTTACTTTTTCGGGTAACCGTGACCTTGACCTTTGACCTTGTGACCTCAAAATCAATAGGGATAATCTGCGAGTCATGATCAATCTACCTATGAAGTTTCATGAACCTAGACATATGCGTTCTTGAGTTATCATCCGAAAATCATTTTACTATTTCGGGTCACCGTGACCTTGACCTTTGACCTAGTGACCTGAAAATCAATAGGGGTCATCTGCGAGTCATGATCAATCTACCTATAAAGATTCATGATCCTAGGCATATGCGTTCTTGAATTATCATCCAAAAATCATTTTACTATTTCGGGTCACTGTGACCTTGACCTTAGACCTAGTGACCTCAAAATCAATAGGGGTCATCTGTGAGTCATGATCAATGTACCTATGAAGTTTCATGATGCTAGGCATAAGCGTTCTTGAGTTATCATCCGGAAACCATTTTACTATTTCGAGTCACCATGACCTTGACCTTTGACCTAGTGACCTCAAAATCAATAGGGGTCATCTGCGAGTCATGATCAATATACCTATGAAGTTTCATGATCGTAGCCATTTTACTATTTCAGGTCACCGTGACCTTGACCTTTGATATAGTGACCTGAAAACCTTGTTGTCTTGACATTGAAATATGTTTTTGTTTCCTTTTTATGTACTTTGTTTATGGTTTTTTTCAACAACAACTTCATATAATTGTAAAGTTTTCAAGACACTTCACTAACTTATATACTTTGTCTGTTGTTGACAACTACTACATGTATATATAACTTTAGATATGAGTTGGTTGCATTACATGCTTGTTTGTTTTTTTGGTTTTTTTCCGACTTCAAATCATTATTGTTAAAATTCATATCGTACGTGTAATTGTTTGCAATTTCGAAATAAAATGCATTCGAAAAAAAAGAAGATTTTGCCACACATCACAATAAGCCAGTATCTTCAGTGCAAAAAAGAAAGCACTTGCTGCTATCTGGAATTATAATTAAAATGTATACCTTGAAGCCAGGAACCCCTGGCTCCCCTGCTCGGCCTGGGTCCCCGTCCATACCGTTACGACCCTGAAAATAAAGGAATAGAGAAATGAAGATAGGTGTGTATCTGATGGAAAAATACTCTGCCATATTAACATAACTCACAAGACAGGACCTAACAAAAATTACTTCTATTCATAATTGCCATAGTATTTGGCTATTTTTTGTCTCATTAACATTTTTTAGACTGATAAATAGTGTTCATTAATAAATATCTTATCCTTTCATCTGCAGAAAACATTGGATTTCTTCAGTACAACTTTAGTAAGGATTTCTTTACAATGGTCAATGAACACGAGCCCCGAAAGAATGATGGCACACTCTTGCCTCAAAATAATTAATATCTTATATACAATTTTCAAAACAGGTGACAATGGAACTGAACAAAAACTGGTTCATACCGGTACTCCTGGTATCCCTTCCATTCCTGGCTCACCCTTGGCCCCTTTGATCCCTTCTCCAGCCTGGGCAGGTTCTCCCTTCTGTCCCTTGAATCCATCACGCCCAGGTGATCCATCAAACCCACGAGCTCCTGGCAATCCTGGATTTCCGGGCTCACCCTGTGTATAATCAAGACGTACTTATTTAGTAATAGCATAATGGACGCTAACTTTAATGTGTTTGACAAAAATCCATCATATTTTATATATTTGCTTTTATCCAAGGCAAACCTAAAAAGTCATATCAGCAAAAAGATGGCTTGTATGTTACATAAGGTACAGTTAGAAACAGATAGTGCAACAGTTGAATTTATACTATACTGGTCAACTGCTAGCCAATTTGTCAAGGTAATATTCAATACTGTAGCACTGCCATTAGCAAAGTAATTTTTACAGACTTGTTTCCTGCTTTCTTGTCTGGATGGCAGGTTTTGAAACATCATGAAGATGTCAGAGTGAGAAATGTATGTTTAAGGCCGTATTTGTTTGATTATGTTGGTGCTCGACGTGTATGCTTCGTCAAATAAAGTATCAAATAATATTAACATGTCAAATTATGTTTGATAAAATTGCTTGCTAGTGAAAATAACTAATGAAAATCCATGGTTTGGGCAAAGGCAAACACTCGTGAGGACTTGAAAAAAATCTTCAAATTTCAAATGACCTTTTAAATTGTTTTAAAATTCCATACGAACTCAACCACACATCTGTGGAAAGAGAGCTGTGAAATGCCTTTTTTCTGAGAAGTGTGTGCTGTCGTTACAATTGATTAATACATTCATTATAGTTTCCCGTAATAATTATCAATTACCGGAAGTAAACAAAACAAAACTTGAAATATATTTTTATATCCAGAGATATATTATAAACACATATTATGCCACACCCTGCATTTCGTCTATCACCTCAAAGCTATCAGGATAATTCCAGAACTAAAATGTCTACCATTACGCTTCCCAAAAGCCGGTTCTTCTGTTTTCTTCATAAATTTATAATATCTTTTTAGCAGACTTTTGGGTAAAGAACAGGTGTTTTGCTAATTAATTTTCGGCTCCAAAAAAACAGATGAATGGATTTTGGAAATGTTTAGTGTTGAATAAAACACAATTTACGAGGAGCAAAAACTAAATCATACACACTGTATTAGAACCTAGACATGTACAGAGCCAGCAAGATCCTGGATCTATCAGAAGATTCACCCAGTTGCTGAGTGATGATTACTAAACAGAATTTTAACCAGGCATTTTCTAGTTTATTTTGTCTAGTCTAGCTGGAGTATATGTCTCAGGAAGATGGAATGCTGTGGAATCAGCATAATTCTGAGAGTCTTTATGTCTTCATGTCTTTGCAAAGCAGAATTCTGCTCGCACATAAAAATGTCTGATGTTGTGGTCAGTGTTTTTTTTAAACCATTTTACATACATTTCACATTTTGACCGGATGTAGTCCCTTAGAAAATCAAATGAATTAAAAACCTTTCATTAAAAAAATCAAGTTTTAAAGGCTTCATTTCCAACCTTTAAATACTGATGAGCAGCAAGCAGCATAAAACCTGAACAGACTGCGAGTTACTGTGGTTGCCAATTAATCTGTAAGTTTATGCCTGTTACATATAGCCATTTTCGCTTTGCTGCTCTGGGTGTTAACAGATTAAATCTGTGGAATTAATCTGTCAATAAATGTCATTTAATTATACTGTTTCCGCAAGAATTAAAATCAAGTTCAATTGAAACTGAATTAAAAGTGTGTGTTTACTCTTGAATGGAAATACATTCAAGTGTCATATAGCATAACAATACTATTTCTTTACAGAGTGCAATGGCATCATATAACACTTGAATACTTTTAAATCATTATTAATTATGGGACATGTAACCAATTTTGATAGAAAGTATATATACTGTCACTGAACATGCGATTTACTTTTTTTCACCCTTTACCACTTAAATACGTATTTTACACATTTGTAGTCCCTTAAAAGTTAAATTTGATAAAAGGCCTTTCTTACTCGATCCAAGTTTTAAAGGCTTCAGTTCAAACCCTTAGATACTAATGAGCAGCAAACAGCAATAAGCCTGAACATAATGCGAGGTACTCGCAGGCTTACTGGTTTTATGCTGGTTGCAAAAGCCATTTTCACTTCGCTTCTGAGTGGGAAAGGGATAAATACACATCAATTTACTGAGGACTAATCTATTAAAGTTTATAATTTTATCCATTTGCATCTGTGTAGTTATTAGACATATGGAGCTGAAATTTGGCACATCTGCAAACAAAGGATGCTTCTTGATTGCAGTGCTATAATTTTATAAAAGCATGTCATAGATTTTATTGATATTCTAACTTTCACAATGGTCCCATGATTGTAAAGAGGTAACGCACAATTTCATCACGAGTCTTATCATTTTTGACAGGTCTTTATTTGGCAGTAATTTACAACATGGCATTAGAATGCCCCAGTAATCAATTCCATTCACCACTGACTAGACATACTCTGCGAACTCCACAGATAAGCCACGTGGCTTCTGACCCAGTGCTGATGGCTAGAAATGCCACTGATTATTTACCTATTCATACAAGAACATTATAATGAGTATATGTTGTGTTATGTTCCAGGAAATAAGTGCTACAGCGTTTTGTTTATCTGTACCCATATAAACCGATTTTTGTAACATTTGATATCTTGATCTTGATATATGTATATACAGCATGAAAATCAAGACAAGAATTATGGAATGTCTTGTTTTTCATATGGTATTACATGATGAGCATTGAGAGACACAAGCACCTATCAACTATCTTCATTACACATATGTGCTGAGCTCTGACAAAACATGTCTAAATGCATGTGCATAAAGTTTCGTCCCAGATTATCTTGTGCAGACCACACAGGCTAATCAGGGATGACACTTTCCGCCTAAATAAAATTTGCATCTGTGTATAGTTACTTGACGTATGAAGCTGAAATTGTGACTAGACACAGATCTCCTTTGAACGAAAAGTAATCTGGGAAATACTTTATGCACAGGAATTAAGCCCGGTTTTTCCAGGGCAAATATTTTTCAGTGATTTGCTGCTTTTGACTGTCATTAGAGATGCCTAATAATAACTCGTGTATTGATTCACGGGAATTTTTACATCTTAACCTGGTTTCCTTAAGAGATTTTGTTGTCATACTCATTATATAAAAGAGAAATAATACATATTAACCTGGTTTCCACTGGAGATGGTAGGCTCAAAATAACCATCTGAGAGGGCCTGCTTGGCCCGACCAGATACATATCAGCGATCATGTACAATTTGTAACAGACAACTGTTTCTGACTGGAGTGTAACCGCAGTGGTGGTTCCAGATCAGAAACCACTGATTATCTCAGAGGCAGAATATGTATACATTATAGAAGTACTGTCAGTGCTGGGCTGTAGTATATGATGCAGAGGAAATCAGTAGGTACATCAGTTACTCACTCAACCTATTGTACAAATCTGCATCATCTACCTTACTGCCAGGAATATACTAAGGTTTTTGCATTTTGGTGAGTTTGACATGATGTGTACTAAATTGCGTTGCAAATCAAGATAAGTCAGTTTTTAATCTACAAAATATTGCGGTTTAACATGGATTGCTCCCAACAAAAAGACGTTTTGCAAAACTTGAAAATCATTTTTTATCTATCAATGTACGGATAACTGCATTGATTTGTGCATAAACTAAAATAAAACATAAATAAAACACAAAATCATAACATTATAATAGACGAGTGAATTGTTAATTTTTAAACATCTTAACATAAAACCCTCAATTGTTTTTTTTTGGCTAGATTTGGCAAAACAAGATACTATTCCCAATTGGGAATATCATCTAACAAAAGCTATTAATAAGAAAAAAAATTGCTGCAAATACAAACAAAGATTAAAGTAAGAATAGCATTAAATAAAATTACTTAAATATTGTACTTACTATCTTCAATGTTTTTCAAAACTGTTAGTAAAAAGTAATGAATAAAAAGTCTTGAAGGTGTAAAGGGGTGCGATTTTAGAATCACCACATGTGAGGAAAATTGCCCGCCCCATTAACAGGATTCCAGTTAACTCCTCATTTGTATATAGATCGACCCAGCCATGTGAATTACTATTTGTGAAATCAGTTTAACATTGAGAGAAAGGTAATGGTGAGTTCAAAGGAGGAGAAATAGCGCCCATGACATATCATAGGCTTATTACTCGCCTGTTTTCTCAATAGTTTATTACCCCTGGTGAGTACATACCTGAGTTCCATTGCAGCCATCAAGACCTGGAGGTCCACGTGGGCCAGTGGGGCCGGGCAGACCCTGCAACAACAACAACAGCAACCATGATTATTGTGTGAAACAACATGGCTGGTAGGCCAGATAGACCGTACAACAACAACAACAGAAAAGATGATTATTGTGTGAAACAACATGGCTGGTAAGCTGCATAGACCCGATAACAACAACAACAGCAGCAGCCATGATTATTGTGTGAAACAACATGGCTGTAGGCCGCGTAGACCCGATAACAACAACAACAGCAGCAGCCATGATTATTGTGTGAAACAACAGGAATGCTGGAGAAATGTAATAGCAGAGGAATGGTGTCTCTATAAATAGTTAAGATTGTAATGTAATGTGTGGATTGTGAGCTATGTTTGTATATTTAGTTGGAATCCAAACAGCAGAATCCTTTCAGAATGATAGCAAATATACTAGAAAAATTTGTTTTAAAAATTCAAATTAAAATAATTGAAATCAGAAAAACAATTGCATTTTCCCTAGTTATAAGAGTTCTATATGATAATATCCAACAAACAATGACACATGTAAATTAACAACCAATGTTTAGTAAACAGTTATCATTATACAAAAAATCATCTTAAGTAACTACTGTATGAATTTATATATATATATATATATATATATATATATATATATATATATATATATATATATATATATATATATATATATATATATATATATATATTATATATATTTATATTAAATTTATCACGGTTTAATTGTTTGGACAAAGTCTAAAGTTTCACCTACTTTTAAACCTAAACTAAAATCACCAACATTGATAAAGCAGATATAAATTGCACTTCAGTACATGAGTGAGGTACATGTCTACCAGAATATTAGCACTTTTTTTGCTTTCGATTCCCGGAAACCACTTCCTGAGCTAGTACTCTGTGTACATTCAACCACACAAACACGCGCCAAGGAAGTGCCAGAATCCAGGATGCCATAAAGAATACATGTACACACATTTTTATGCTGCACGGTGATATACATTGGTTAGTCATCTTGAGAGATTGACTTCAGGACATTTGTATTAATCACACCTGTCTGACAGGAAACAGTTGGATATTTGGGAACATGTAGGAACAACATTACTTAGGTCTATAAACATTCTTTGAGTTTAGATTCTAGGTTGAAAGGAAGAACACACTTTGTCACAAGGACTTAACTCAATCAAATTGATACCAGTATAAGAACTTTTTTCAATTACACTTTAAAACTCTTGAATTTTCTGTCATATACACAGATTGTTTATAAAAATAATATATTATGCAGAAGGGTTCCCGTCAGTTACATTTTATAAATCATAAAAGCTATTTTCTGGGATTGCTTTATTTTTATTATAAACAGCTTAAGTTTTTTATCTTAAAACCACTTTTTTGTGGATTGTTTGATTCACTCTAAAAGATAATTTTATGCAGAAATGAAACATCTTTGTCATGCCTGTTTTTTTGTTGCAAAGCTGTTTAACAGAGCTTTTAACCTTAGCTGACCTTTGTAAGCATCCCATGAAATTTGTATAAAATTTCCCAACAGTAGGCTAGAAAATATTTACAATAGAAAACGTGCAATTTATAGACAGTTTACATGAATAGATAATTCAATTGACTTTCTATTTTTGTGAAGTATAGGGTATAAAAAGGGATACTACAGTGTGTTTTGCAACGATGTTAACTGCGTAATCAGCAATTAACAATTTCAACTCTTATGAAAAGGCTTGAGGAATTGAACAGTTTCACAATAAAGTCTTATAACCAATACAGTTTGTGAGTGCCCCTTAATATTCAGAAGATTGTCAGCGCCAGAGCGTTTAAAGGCTATGTTCTCATATCAAGTAATTACAACCATATTGCATTCTGTGAACTAGCATATTTAATATCATATGAATTTGTGTTCCCTATCCTGTAATTTGTTTTGACAAAAATATTTTGAATAAAATTTGAAATTGACCATTAAACATGTAAAAGTATATAGCTTTAAACAAGCTGTCGTTCCCGAAGTTGAATCTTGACTTCGCATCAATCAACTGCATTCCATCCTGCAAGGTATCAAGGTCAGTTCGCAGTCAGTAAAAGAATCAGTATATAAACATTATCACGTTAAATTGGTGAACTTGAATTTTGACCAGAAATATCATAAATGAAGATATTCGGCGATACTCTTATGGTATGTCAATAATAGATACTTTATGTGTTTTAAAAGATTCTATGATAAGTACTAGTTTAGATTAATTAAATAAGAAGTATTCCACCATATTGACCAATTTATTAAGCATGAGCGCACTTATACTATTATTAGTAATCGAAAAATATCAATGTCTGACAAACCACTAAAACAGGTCTTTTTCAAAGAATACGCATATAAATATTTCAAATATCTAAGGGTGATTTGTGTGTGGCCGGTTGACAAATATGTTTTAGTTTCATGTCCATTCTTCTTGTGTTTTTTTGCTCTATATCTATAAATATATGAACATTACATGAAATACATGTGTCTTGTTCTGTGAAAGCTGGTCATAATGCATGTGCGTAAAATGTCGTCCCAGATAACAGGGACAACACTTTCCGCTTTTATGGTATTTTTAGTTTCAAGGAAGTCCCTCCTTACCGAAAATCAAGTTTAGGCGGAAAGTGTCATCCCTGATTAGCCTGTGCAGACTGCACAGGCTAATCTGGGACGACACTTTACGCACATGAATTAAGCCCAGTTTTCTGAGAACAAGACACATATAATAATCCAAAATTAGCCCCATTATCAAGCGCTACAGCATTATTGATTTGCGCATGATACAGCTTAAAACTGTGCAGAAAAAGACATTTGCTACCTTTGATCTCATTGATATAACTCTTTATCTTTCACCAACATCAACAACAATCAACGCTGTCACATCATTTTTAAAGACATTTCTTGTTTCAAACAATAATGAGAGCACTGCCTTGTGCATTCCTTTTACATGTAACAATGTGATGGTTCGGGCACATGGATAATGCCTGTGCCAAAATATTTGCACTGTAAGTCAAAAAGACAGAAATCTACATGACTTTTTATATCCAGAGAAAGGGTATTTTTGTGTTGCTATTCAACAACCGCAAAAAATACATTAGTCATAACAATCCCCAGAAAACAAACGCTTGAAAAAAATTGTTGCCAGGTCATTATTTCAAAGACAACTTATAATGAGATGACAAAAGTCATATAGGAAGTAGCGGTATGTTACATTACAGCCTACTCACAACAATGTTGGTTAATAATAATGAACTATGGTCTTATCATTCACCCCCTGTCTTACAATGGCTAGATTGCAGAAATGCTACATCACTTGTTATACAAACAACAAGATGATGACTGAAACCAATGTTCATGTCGGTCAGGAAGTGCTACATTGTATATAACAGCAAGACTGGGGCAACACCTTAGACCTGACATTAGTTAAAGACTTTATAATGTCCCTGTAAATTATATAGGGGCAACACTAGTGTAGCAAGGTTTCTTTGGCTACTCAACTGTTTTGCAAAAATCAAAAGCAATTAAGTACATGTACAATTTGTTAAACAGAGGTTGATACACAGATTCTTAGTCTGAAAATGAAGAACAAGTGCTTGGAAACACCCAAGGTCCTTACAAAATGAAGCTTTATGGTAACAGGACCTCATAAATGTTGACATACAATCCTATGATAAAGAGTTTCCAAGTCATATAACGATATGGGTCCTTAAATTTTTTAGCTTTTCAATAGAGGAGCCTAGTTTGAACATGTTGTATGCTTGCCCAAATTTATTGGAAATGTGTAGCCTATGCTTTTTCAAATTTGTTAGAAATGTGTAGACTTTTGGAAACACAAACTGATACTTACAGGAATACCGCTGATACCTGGGAATCCTGGCATGCCCATCTTGCCCTGGAACAAAAAGAGATTGCAGTTACAGTAAACTTCTTATATTAACCCACAACACTGCAGTAACGCCACAACATTTCAGTAATGCATAGTAAACTTTCCAAGCTTTGATTTGGCATTCTTCAAAGTAAAAAAGGAGATACATT
Organism: Dreissena polymorpha; assembly: GCF_020536995.1. Classification (NCBI taxonomy): domain Eukaryota; kingdom Metazoa; phylum Mollusca; class Bivalvia; order Myida; family Dreissenidae; genus Dreissena; species Dreissena polymorpha. Next base: position 41,331,251 of record NC_068360.1, read on the forward strand.
ATGTTGATAAGGGCCATGCTCAAAATTCATACGAAAGAAATACTTAATACACAATACGTTATGTGCAAGTAACATATTAATAGAAGTTGAAATAGAAGTTATTCATGTTATTAACAAAATCTTAACTTATATGTGTAAAAGGCAGCAATCAGTAGCCAAAGTCTAGACAAATAAACGTGCTCGTGTGTGTTTCAAGATACAATTATACACACAAGTATAGAGCAGCAAAAAAATCTTTGAAGGTTTCTGATATATTTTGTCGCCTAATTTGCACACATTTAACTATTAAAAATAATCAGAATAAGGAAATATGCAATGTAAACACATAGTAAAAAATAAATATTAACAATGAATATGTATGGAGAAGATGGAAAAGACAACCAGACATTTTCCACAAGTCATGTTCAACAGAAAATAGCACTGTTTATTCAGCAATAAAAATTGTCTGTGCCTCATTTCCTCTTAACTGGTTTAATAGCATCCATTTGTACGAAAGCATGTGCACTGAGAATCATCAAATATACTCTGAATGTTTTCAGATGATCAACATGCCATTAGTGCAAATGCAACAACACTGGATGAAAGAAAAAAACTACACTTGACATAACTGTAATAATACTTGATGTAAATGAAATAACACTGTCTTGATGTAAATGTAACTCACTTGATGGAAAATGCAACAACACTAGATGAAATACATCTACACTTAATGGCAATAAATCTACTGGTACACTTAATGGAAATACGTCTACACTTGATGAGAATACATCAACACTTGATTGAAAAACATCCACACTTGGTGGAAATACAACCACACTAGAAGAAATTAATCTACATTTAATGGAAATACATCTACAATAAAAGGAAATCCAACTACACTTGCTGGAAATACAACCACACTTGATGAAAATGCAACAACACTAGAAGAAATACATCTACACTTAATGGAAATTCATCTACACTCAATGGAAATACAACTACACTTGCTGATAGTACAACCACACCTGATTGAAACACATCCACAATTGATGGAAATGCAACCATGCACACTAGAAGAAATGCATGAACATTTAATGGAAATACATCTAAACTTAATGGAGATGCAACTACACTTGATGAGAATACAACCACACTTGATGGAAATACATCCACACTTGAAGAAATACATCTACACTTAATGGAAATACATCTACATTTAATTGAAATACAACTGCATATGATGGAAATACAACAGCCATTGAGGACAATACAACTACACTTGATGAAATACAACCACACTTGAAGGAAATGCAACTATACTAGAAGAAATTAATCTACACTTAATGGAAATACAACTACACTTGATGATAATATACATGTAACCACACCGGATTCAAATTCATCCAAAATTGATGGAAATACAACCACATTAGAAGAAATACATCAACACTTACTGGAAATACATCTACACTGAAATATAACTTCATGTGATGGAAATACAACTATACTTGATGAGAATACAACCACACTAGGGTAAATACATCTACACATAATGGAAATATATATACACTTAATTAAAATACAACTGAATGTGATTGAAATACAACTACACTTATTGAAATACAACCACACTTGAGGGGAATGCAACCATACTAGAAGGGAATGCAACCATACTAGGAAAAATACATCTGCACTTATTGGAATTACATCTACATGTACACTAAATAGGAATGTAGCCACCCTCGATAAGAAAGCAACTAAACTTGAGGTTAAAATTTACACTCTCTCTAAAAGCACCACTGGATGGAAATGCAACTTTTGTTAATTGAAATAAAACTACACTTAATTGAAGGGTAACTTCACTTGACACATATACAGACACTCAAGATGGAAGTGTAAATATAACTTGTAAATGCAGCTACAATAGAAAAGCACCTTAATAAAAATTAGTTTTATTCCCATCAAGTGTGATAACATTTCAATCATGTTTGGCTGAATTTCAATCATCTGTCATTGTTATTCCATAATGAGGTTGTAAATACAAAACTAGACTTAATGGAATAAAACCACTCTTTGTAGAAATTTTACTTTGCCTTACTAGTAATGCAACCACCGGTCATGATTCATGTAAATAAATCACACTTGATGGAAATAAAACCTTACTAAACTGTGTTCAGGCACACTTTATGGAAGTGCAACATTGATGATCGAAATGTTTCACCCAAATCACAGTACATTACCCCAGCCCTCCCCCACCTTGCCAAAATGGACCACCACCCTGCTAGGTGCCTTCAACAAGGTTAATTTCCACTAATAAGAAACACAACTGACATCATGTCTGCTGTGGAGGAATACCAGGTCAGGATGATATACAGGAGATCTCAGGCCAATTCTCTGGGTATTCTTTAGAGATTCAATTAATAAATCAAGAGATATGATGAATATTTCACACTTATTGTACATCTAAGCATGAAATATTCAGGATAATATACTGGAACAACAATTTAGCTACATAAAATCTACATCTTGATTCTAAATTGTACATCAGATTTTGCTTTTTATGTCCAAAGACTCCAAATAGTTTCTGCTGACAGGGCTCAGCAAACATTCAAATTTAAGAAGGAAGTGACTTCTCCCTTGAGCTGAAATTCTGGAGAAGTAAGGCAACTTAAAGGAGATGTGTTTTCTGTTTAGCGTTTAATCAATTTTTTTGCATTATTCCCCTCAGTACACCATTCCCATCATCATTATGAATCATCAGAAACAATTACTCACACTTGGCATTTTGGTGAACAAACATTAACCACTCACTAAAGTGTTAATGTTGCGTTATTATTGTATTTAACTAAATTCAATTCATATATGATTGGTCAATTTCTGACTCAAAGTAAATCATCAGTAGAAGTCACTTCTCCATCATGAAATAAGAGGGAGAAATTAATATATCCTCGGAGGAGTTATTAGAGGGAGAAATTAATATATCCTCGGAGGAGTTATTAGAGGGAGAAATTAATATATCCTCGGAGGAGTTATTAGAGGGAGAAATTAATATATCCTCGGAGGAGTTATTAGAGGGAGAAATTAATATATCCTCGGAGGAGTTATTAGAGGGAGAAATTAATATATCCTCGGAGGAGTTATTAGAGGGAGAAATTAATATATCCTCGGAGGAGTTATTAGAGGGAGAAATTAATATATCCTCGGAGGAGTTATTAGAGGGAGAAATTAATATATCCTCGGAGGAGTTATTTCCAACGTCTCCTCACGCGGAGTCCTTGCTCAGAAAATGAACCATTTGCTGTCATTAATATGATTTTATCCAATATTGACATCAATGTGCCAAAACATGTGGGTGCAATATTTTCATATCCCAGACAATAAAGCCCATATTGTTCATACAATAAACCGCAAATATTTTCTGCATTCCAAGCGATCAACCATGTTAAGTTGTTTGTGGTCTAGATGCTTTTGAATTGACTTGTACCAAAAATATAGTGCAGGGGAGTAAATGCATAGATGAGGAAAGAACAATAATTGTGTTTATTGTGTGACAATTTTGGAAAAATTGTTTGTCAAGTTCTAGACTACTAGTACCTATAACATGATAACAATTATGAACAAGGGCTGTTCGTAAAACATGCATGCCCCCCATATGGGCTCTCCGTTGTAGTGAGAGCCATTGTGTGAATATGTTTTTTGTCACTGTGACCTTGACCTTTGACCTAGTGACCTGAAAATCAATAGGGATCATCTGCCAGTCATGATCAATGTACCTATGAAGTTTCATGATCCTAGCCATAAGCATTCTTGAGTTATCATCCAGACACCATTTTACTATTTCGGGTCACCGTGACTTTGACCTTTGACCTAGTGACCTGAAAATCAATAGGGGTCATCTGCGAGTCATGATCAATCTACCTATCAAGTTTCATGATCCTAGGCCTAAGCGTTCTTGAGTTATCATCCGGAAACCATTTTACTATTTCGGGTAACTGTGACCTTGACCTTTGACCTAGTGACCTGAAAATCAATAGGGGTCATCTGCGAGTCATGATCAATCTACCTATCAAGTTTCATGATCCTAGGCCTAAGCGTTCTTGAGTTATCATCCGGAAACCATTTTACTATTTCGGGTCACCGTGACCTTGACCTTTGACCTAGTGACCTCAAAATCAATAGGGGTCATCTGCGAGTCATGATCAATGTACCTATGAAGTTTCATGATCCTAGGCCCAAGCGTTCTTGAGTTATCGTCTGACAACCACCTGGTGGACGGACCGACAGACCGACATGAGCAAAGCAATATACCTCCTCTTCTTCGAAGGGGGGCATAAAAATTATCATAACATGAATACTGAACAAAATTGAAACACTCAAAACATTAACTAAATTTACTCAATGTAACCATTTTAAATGAATTCATCCTAAAATAGCAAAACAATAATGGTCAGCACAAACATGTCCTATTTCCTATCAATTTTATTTAAAATGTTTTTACAGTTCCAATGTTGATGCTGGATATAAATATTAAAATACTAAGAATACAGCTTATTTTTCTCATTCAAAGTAACCTCATTTATTTTCAACTCAACAAAAATACTGCTTCAGTCTTTACTTTTGTTTCCTCTTGCCCAAATTAATTTTGACGAATATTCAAAAATCATGTTCATTATTTATACTGTATCATTTTTGTGGAGATTTATTTTCGAGCATTCTAGAAATGTTTGGCTCCCACTGAGTTGTTACCAAGATAATCTCCAAACTATGATGTTTCCAGTGCCAGCTTGGAAGCCCTTTGGTGTAAACTGTTTTTAAACAACCTCAATTTATCACGTGTTTTGCATTCATTTAATAGTATTTACATCCCATATGTCTAGACGCCCGAAATACTTCAGCAGAATACCAGAATTAATAAAATGAATAAAGTTGGAATTCCTCATACCCTTTTCACAAAACCCATATTTTGGATTTTTTTACAACCAAGAAATTATTTTTTTTGTTTAGTTTTTGAAGCAAAAAATAAAGTAAATAAGAATTTGAAAACTAAATTATTCTTAGTATTAAACAATTATCACAGTATAACAGTTTTTATTACAATCAACTATCCCTTACCTGGAGGTCATAAACACATTAACACACAAGATATGTGTAAGCCTAAAAAATTTATCAATTATTTCAAATATAAAGCACCTTATAATGACTCCAGTTCCAAAAAATATGGTCCGAATTTACATTTACATTTAACTGTTAAGTATATGTTTTATAAAAACAGCAAAATGCAGTAGGTTTGCAAGGTAAACATTTTCCAAAAGACATATATCGGGACATTCTGTATGGAAACAGGTATTCCCTTGTTTATGATGTCTAGAAAACTATATGTGTTATTCTCTAGTACAAATATTCAGCAAAAATGTCAATGACTTTTATCATTTTTGCAACTTACCCTATCTCCCTTAGGGCCCAAAATGCCTGGTGCCCCGGGTTCTCCTTTCCCTCCTTTGGGTCCAATCAGCCCCTCCGGTCCCTCAAAGCCTGTGTTACCCTGGGGTCCTTGTGGGCCAGGGGAACCTGGTATACCCTGCAGAGTAAAAACGTCTCATGAATGAGCATATATCTTACCAAATACAGATTACATGTTTTTCATTGGCTTAGGCAGGTCACATGATACATATGAATGGTTTTTCATTGGCTAAGGCAGTCCATGTGATTACTGTGGATAATAATGCATTATCACATGTATGTATTTTTTTGTAGGGCAGTCGGCATAAATCATCACACGGATGTCTTACATTATACATACATTGGTATAATTGAACTGGCAGCAATTCCTGTATACATTAATATGTATTTTAAGCATTATAAACTTAATTAAATCAATTAGAACATTTAATTATGCGAGTTCTACAATCCTTAGCAATAAGACATAATTATGTTCCCTCCAGGGCTAATAATATTCACATACAGTCCACTCTCGTTATCTCGAAGTCGGCGGGAACTAGAAAAAATATCGAGATAACGAGAGTTCGAGATATCCGATTCGGAGTTTTCAAAGAAAAAATGAGACGAAAATTTATCTTGTTTTTAGCATTTAAATACCTGCTATGTGGTCTAACTAAAGCCGTCATAATACTCTCTACCTGATATATACGCGTTTTTACGAGGTAAGATTAATTTTGCTATTTAATTGCTTAAAATGACGTTTTAAGTATTACAAAATTGCATGAATACATGCGGTTATAATTTTTCTAAACTGTCGGTAATGTTGCTATTTAAAGTAATGATGCAATTGTCGTCCAATCAAGACGAGGGTTTTCCATCTGAACATGTGTAAATCACGTTCCGGAATACTGAACTGTACATGTACATTTTGTAGTTTGAAATATTCTTTCAAGTTAGCCATGATAATGAGTTTTGGAGTTCATGATAGAACAACATTCTGTAAATTTGCAACTGTTTATATACGCAAAAATATAACTCAATGCATTTTGGAAAGTTGTTTGTAAAAACAAATAGTCTTTTGGCCTTTCGGCAGACTGTGTATTAATTACAGTTAATATTGATGTTAAAAAGTGACAGTTAAAGTGACAGGCCTTACTAAAGTGTTAATCGCTAACGACATTATACACGTGTGATCAGTGATACAATTAACGGACCAATTTCCTACCGCACAGTATCGGGAGCAGCCGGGCGAAGCGGGACGGTATAGTATCAAAGAAAATTTTTCTCACCTTTTGCCGACTCTGAGACAGTTATTCGCACTTCGAGATAAACCACAGTAAATACATGTAAAATCGGGACTGGGGACACAATATTATATCGACATATTGAATTATTCGAAATAACGAAAATCGAGATAAGCGATGTTTATTTATATAGACAAAGAAGGGAAAAAAATGGGACATTGAGCTTACTTCGACATATCGAGAATATCGAGATATCCGATGTCGAGATAACGAGAGTGGACTGTAGTTGCTTAGTTAATGAACCTTACGAATTAAATTCCTTAGATTACCAGTAATACAAATCTTCAAGTCTTTGTCTTCTATGTGTTTGGGGTCTTTTTACATTAAAATGTACGTAAATATTGCAAAAGTGACAAATAATGAATCACTTTGCTAGCAGAAAACATCGGATACACATAGACAATTTTAATATTAGTTTCAACTTAAGAACAACTTAAGTTAAGTTATGTGCTTTGAGAACACCAGTCCCTGACCACAAAGATAGACAGCACGACCTACCCTGGATCCCTTTTCCCCGACACATCTGCATCCATTACTCGTTGTGCATCCCCCACATTCTGGTTGAGAACCATTCAGTTGCTGAAAAAGATGAAAAAAATTTAAGCAAATACATAATTGAGCTTCTGACAGACAATACTCTAAATTGATATACACATGACAGATAAAGGCTTTCTGGAAAAAAGAAAATCGCCACGGCCACCAAGCCTGAAGTGGAAATTGTGCTGCTTTTTAAATGCCAATTTTTTCTTGCAAGATACATGGCATTTATTGAGGATTGTGAGCAAATTACAGAAGGCAAGGTCTGCTATGACAAAATTCCAACTAACAGTACTTACTGAACCAGGTTGCGAAGTTAAATCTTAATTGAGCACCTCATAAAATGCAGTTTTCTGCCTAACACCAATAAAAGCGCAGACAATATGTTTCAATAAAAGTTTCCCTAAAAGCCCAGAAGTAATATCAAGAACATTTTGCCTATGCAGCAGTCTATCCTGATGAATTCTTCAAAGTAGCACTTGAGGTTGTTTTTATTTTGTTAGCTTTTGCGAAAATGCAGGTGCAGATTTCTTAATCATAGGAAAAACACCAAACTTAAAGCTGCATTCAACTATGCTTCATGCTCAAGAAATAGATCTTCCATTATGAATTGTTGTGAGAATAACTGAATGAACACATTTGAGGAAAACAAATCAGAGAAGTTGGGAAAAATAAATTAGATAAAATCAATTACAGTATATTTGATATACATTTTAAAATCATAAATTATATTTGATCAAATCAAATTAATTAGATAAAATCTAATTAATTAGACACAATTAAATCACTTAAATAAAGTTAAAACAATTAGATGAAATCATATTATGTTTTACTTTCACTTCTAAAGATTTTGAAATTCATGTACAAATTGTTGTTAGGTACCAGAAGTAACAAACATACTCCCAAAGATTTTGTTAGAATTGAGTTCATGTTAAATTATGTTTATGATAAGTGCAATGCAGGATTTTGAAGCAATTATCATGATTTCCTTTTTTCCTGCTGCAGGAAAGGTTTTGACAGTGAACCAAAATGAATACTTCTTGGAGTTTATAAAGGTAAAATAGGTAACCATATCAAGATTCTTAATTTGTGATACATTAAGACATTAATTACTGCTTAAAGGGGCCTTTTCACAGATTTTGGCATGTTTTAAAGTTTGTCATTAAATGCTTTATTTTGATAAACATAAACATTAAATTTTAAAAGCTCCAGTAAAAAATCAAAAATAAAATTTAAAAAAGTTAAAAAAGTAGCCTGCAGCAGGGCTAGAACCAGTGACCCCCGGAATCCTAAAGTAAAAACGCATTAGCCAACTGAGCTATCCTGCCAAGCATACCTACGATGCGTATTTTTATACCTTATATAAGCAATCTTCGTAGTTTCACAAATTTTAACGACAACAACAGAACTCTCCAAATTATTCTATCGTTTCGCGTTGCAACGCTTTATAATTTTTAGGTTTTTAAATCATCAAAAGATGCATATAATGGCTATATTAGACCATGGCAAATGTTCAGTAATACTGTTTCCTCACAAATATCATAACTAAACCAAAAATTTGCGAATCTGAAACAACTTTTTTCAATTTTGTCAATTTACCTAACCGTGAAAAGATCCCTTTAATATTGATAATTACTTAAGTAATCAATTGTATAAAGTTCTCATATATAGGAATTAAACCATGAGAGCCATGAAATATTGGAACAAAAAACTGTTGTTATTATCGCTAAAAAAACAACACTTAGTTGTAAATTGTTTTGAGTCTGCCATTTATATAGATTTGTCTGTATAATAGTGAAACTGCTTTAATTCAGACCCCTCCTTTTTACTGCAAAAAAAACATACACATCGGTTTCATGACATCTTCAAAAACAATGATGTAACATTCATAAAAATTTGAAAGAATACTCAATATGATGTCATATGTGAATGATAAATATAATGTCAAAAAAGGAAAATTAGATTCAAAGTTGTGGAAGTGGTAGAATCCAGAGAACCAGTCAATGTTTATTTAACACAGACCAGAACTGATGCTGTTGAAAGGTACCTGGATGATAGCAGGAAACAGAAGCATTCTATAACACAGATGATGAGGATATAATCTTCTCCCTGACCTAACCTTATTAAGAGAGCAATCACTCAAGCATTTTTTACATCCTTGATAGAAACCAGTAGGGCAGTTCTTGAATAAACAATTTTGAGAAGAGATGGGCTCAATGAAAAGCTGGATGAAAGAGATTTCATGAGAAGGAATCTGTTTTGTACACAATTGTTTAGAAGTAAATGTATCAATCCAATTAATGGTTTAATAAATTTTAATTGAATGACATGTTCTTGGTAGAATTGAGAAAGTTAACTTTTTCATTATTATTACTTCATTTATGCTGGACCAAGCATACCTTTCAACTGACATTAATTTGAAATAATGTTCAATATTATCACTAATGTTTTGTGATGTTTTTTGCCTAATGTTTGGTGCTTTATATACCTTGCATAATGAACAAAGTTGTTGAAGACGTAATTCCCTCAAAAAATGAAAGACCAAATTGTATATTTTAAGCATTTAGTCACTGTCCTCAAATTAAAGAACAAATTGTATAAGCAGTTAGTCACTTTCCTCAAATAAAATAAAAGTTAAATAAGCAGTTTGTAAAGTACCAAGTTTTCTTTTCCTTTATAACATCTTAAACATAACATCCTAAAGAAATAAAGTGCTATCTTTAATATGGTTTAATCACAAACAGATGACTGTACACTATAAACACTGAATGAAGCTGTTACATGCATAAATGTATACTGCAAAATGAACAATAAATTTGGAACAGGAAAAATATAACTTTAGAATTGCTTTCTTCATTCCTTTGATTACTTTCCCATTACCCAAGATGATCTAAGACCTTGAGTAATATTATTTCACAACAGATGTGAAACTCATCTAATATAATTTTTGCAAGGTTGTCTAATGGAATAAATGAAGACATGGAGCATGGAAGTGGCCCAAGTGTTTTATCACTCATCACACTTTGAAAATGAGTGACTCAATACAAAACTACCAGAAATTACCCCACCCAGAGGTTTTGCATGCCTGATGATGTTTACAACTTTGCTGAATAGAAAGACTTTTTCCCCAAATGTGTTATCAGCCAAAGGTAGAAACAAATGAGTTTTCTGCTGCAGCCCGTTGCAGATATGCATGGCAACCAGATTTAAAGTTGTAAGAAACACATTTTCTGCTACCATTACAATGCTTTTGGTGTCCGTCACAAACTTATTTTGGTCTCTTTCACAAAATACTTATGTCTCTTTCACAAACTAGAGTGTAAAACATAATGTTACAATATTGCAAAATTTCGTAGTAGATTTTGTTTAATTTTGTTATTATTTTAAAGGGATCTTTTCACGCTTTGGTAAATTGACAAAATTGAAAAAAGTTGTTTCAGATTCGCAAATTTTCGTTTTAGTTATGATATTTGTGAGGAAACAGTAATACTGAACATTTACCATGCTCTAATATAGCCATTATATGCATCTTTTGACGATTATAAAACCTAAAAATTATAAAGCGTTGCAACGCGAAACGATTCAATAATTTGGAGAGTTCTGTTTTTGTCGTTAAATTGTGTATTACTACGAAGATTGCTTATATAAGGTATAAAATGCGTCACGTATGTGTACTCGGCGGAATAGCTCAGTAGGCTAGAGCGTTTTTACTTCAGGACTCTGACAGGACTCCAGGGGTTACTGGTTCGAAACCTGCTCCGGGCAATGTTCTTTTCCTTTTTTTTAATTTTATTCTTGATTTTTTACTGGAGCTTTTACGATCTAATGTTTACATTTATCAATATAAAGCATTTAATGAATAAGTTAAAAAATGCCAAAATCTGTGAAAAGGCCCCTTTAATTTATTGTCTTGAATCAATCATGTATATACATTTCACCACTGAGATACCTGAAACATTAATAGCTAAAAATGCTGATTTGGCGATACTAGACATTTGTATTATCAATTTCCAGCACATACAATGTGCCTAAAAAATGTTCACAGGTTTGGGGTCAACAAACTCGTAAGTATGAAATTAGGCCATAGCTAAGAACTGGTTTTCTCATTATTATCATTTCATTACATAGGCCAGGTACACTGTTCCGCTAACTCATGGGTAATAAAATTCAGTGTAATAATGAGTACATTGCTCCTCATGAAACATAACATTGTTTGATGTGTTCAGACAGGTAAGAAAAGATATTAGTCCACTGGCCAGATCTTCTTTGAGTGAGAATCATCATTTAATGAGGAGCTATTTAATTTGCTGTCATAAGGCCATACAAATTGATCAGCTGTTACTCTAATTTTCTTCAACTAACAATAATCAAAAATATACTTTTTTGTATTGCACTCGTATGGTCCATTTCAACCCACATCTGATTTTTTAAAAGCAGCATTGTTTTTGTATTGTTTTTTCCATTCAATTTAATTATAATGTAATGAATGTTGGGGACATTATTGTAAAAATATAATAATTGAATTTTGACCAACAAAATAACAAAAATTTGATACATTCTTCAAAAGATAGTCAAGCATAAACGTGGGAAATCATGATTAGTTTACAGCCATCACTTCCTTGCATCTGGTATAAAACATCAATTAGTGTTTGACATTCCTTATATAATATTCTTTAATTGGCTCGTCATACTTGATAATCATTAGCAGTAAAACATTAAACATTGGTGGATTACAGTATTAATTTTTTGATTCCAGTTGATATGTTTAAATTGGTTCTCTGCACATGGGATTTGCATCCGTGGCAATCTTGCTTCCTTTTCATTGGTTTGCTGCAAACGTAAACTGAATACGTGGCCATCGATTGTTTGGCATGTATGTAACATTTTAGTTTGTTGGAGAGGCGGCTAGGACAATACCACACACACAGCTGATTGCATTTGTCAGAAACCTTCAACAAATAATATTCACAATGACTTTTATGAAACTGCACCTTTTTTTCATTGCCCTCACTAGCTCTAAAGTTTTGAGGGCCAAAATCTGTCAAATAACTGATCAAGTTGTTATGGTAACCTTAAACTGCGTAAAAGTTCCATGGCATCTACAATTGACCACCACCTCTTTTTTATTATGTTTTGGACGGCGTGGGGGGGGGGGTAATTAAATTCTTATTCACAAGATGAGGCTGGTCCCAAACAAAACAGCACCTCTGCCAACTAACCTTTTGTGTTTCAGATTTGAACAACATTCATGAGTGACAATTAAGGGAATCCTAACTGACCATCAAACTATTTAACTAGTGGAACAAATGAACAGCAAATAAAATGTGTCTTGACTGCAACATTTTACAGTTATCTGCTGATTCATCAGTTCCAACAGATTTCCATCTGACATTGATCAGCTATAACAGTGGTTTATACAGCAGAACCAGTAGCAATGGCTGAGTGGTCTACCTCAATTGTTACCCATTCAATCACCATAGCCTGTCTAAGGGCGAAAGTACTGGGAGAAATCCTCCTCCATTGAAAGCCAGACATCTGCTGATAGGCCACTTTTGCTTCAATTAACACATAAAATGTAGTCAGAAGATCTTAATTGAAAAATAAAAAGAATTTCTTTGCACCAGCTGACTTTCAACAGCAGACATATCTAAGACAAGAGACCCCTCTCACAATTAAAGAATGGTGAAATTAAAGTGGAAGTATTTACATTTCAATGTTCATTTAGTATATTAATAATTGTTTCAGTCTATTTGTATCAATTTCATCAAGTATAGAATGTTATATTTGTTCCTATTGTCACACCTGTAATATGTTCTAGCCATTTGAACTTGCTAAAAAACAAGAAAATGTTACTTACAAAAATGAAACAAGATTAATGATTAACTTCTAATTATTTATCATTTTCATCCAGCATTACTATAGGATATGGAGGAATTGGTAAATGCAAGTTCACATATAATTGAAAGCACACTGGGAAAATTGGTCTTAATGCATGTGCGTCAATTAGCCTGTGCAATCTTCACATGCAAATCTGGGAAGACACTTTCCGCCTAAGCCTGTAACGGAGAGACTTCCTAAAAATAAAGAAAGAGCATCAAAGTGGACAGTGTTGTCCCAGATAAACCTATGCAGACTGCACAGGCTAATATGGGATAAAACTTTATAGATATGCATTAAGCCCTATTTTCCCAGATCAAGACTCAATTCTTCAAAGCAATCAAGAGACGTTGCTATCAGCCACCATCCTACTCATGGGTTGATTATTTCAACATGTGCTTTGTGGGGTAGGAAACATAAAGAAGATGAGGTAGACAAAGACCAGAATGCTGCTGATAATAAACACCTTGCAGCTGACACCTTTCTGTCATCTTTCTGAAACCCTACTTACATGTAATTGAAAAACATTCTCAGCAAGATTGTATTAGGTGGTGCTTAGCTCTTTCAGTGCGGGAACCGAATTTTGAAGGCCTTTGCAAACAGTTTGGATCCAGATGAGACGCCAAAGAACGTGGCGTCTCATCTGGATCCAAACTGTTTGCTATTCTGATAGTATTCTTTGAAAAAAAATCAAAGAAAATGCTAATTTTAGAAATTCAGCAGAAGACATTTTAGCAGACGACAAATTTCCCAGCATGCAAAGGGTTAGACAGAGAAATCATTTTATTGGAAAGCTGAATGGTGGGCAGTTTTGATTCATTCAGAACACCTGTATTTAAAGTATGTGAAATGCTAGTATAATTACTGATTAACATTTTCTTGAACAAATAGCCATTATTGTGAATAGATTTGGGTTTTTGAAGCTCTGTATATTATTTCAAAAGGCATTATAAACTCAATATTGCAAAAGGCATTATAAACTCATGTAAAATACAAATTTAATCTTGATTTTCCTTCAATATAACACTTAATTGGTGAAGTATCTATCCCCTGTGAAATATATTCAAGAATTTTCTTAGGTTCTACAATATTTCTACAGCTTAAAGAAATCTTCTAAAACCATAATGTGCATTCACGAATTCTGATTCTAGAAAACATGCATTTCTAGGAAATTCTATCATGTATTTTCTAGAATCCATGTATTTATATATTATTATTTAAAATATGGATTTTATAATCCATGCATGTGTAGATTTTTTTATAATATGGATTCTTCGGAATGAGCATTGAAGAACAACTTTAGAATACTAGCTATAGAAATTAATCAAATTCTAGAAGTGGTCTTTCAACATTTCTTGAATATTATACAAATTTACCCTAGATTTATTCCATAATAATTCTATAATTATTACATACATTTTCACAGGGGATGTACACCATTTTAATTGATTACAGAAAATGCGGAAACAGCACATTTTTATGCCTGCAGGCCATTTTTATGGTATATTTTTTCTGTCTTGCAAAATAATCCTGATTACCAGGTAATTAGATTTCTGAATCATCAAATGAGATTTTTATGTGTTTCTTTTATTTCCATAATTTCTTCATCCTTCAAACCACTCAAAAAGACTTGGCCAAAAATAGCATAAATAGTATACATGTGTCTCTAATTTACAAACAGGATTCATCTCTTATCAGACAAAGAGCAGCTTCCTACACATATGTTTCAAGTGGATCCAATTTCTCTGAAAAGCCACAGGCTTATCATTTAATGCAGCCCAGGGCTTATCTGCCACTAGAGATCATATACAGGTAGACTATCTAGACCCCAATCTAGGGAAGGTACACTGGCATTGCATAACAAGTAATGGCAAGAGGGCTTGGGCTAAAAAGATCAATACCTCCAACCATGTATTATTTCACTCACATGTTAATGAAAGCTGCTGATATCAATGATTATGTATGGATTTTCACTTACATAAAGGGTGACTGTTACTTACGTAAGGAAGTGTCAGTGACAATATGCATCAAAAAGTCATTATGTGCAAAAAGCAAAATAATACATTATTTGATGAAAGGGCTCAATCACAATAATTTCTTTGGTTTGTACAATATTAAACTACCCAAAATCCCTGTATGCATGCAAGATAACATTTTAAAGACTGAGGTAATAGACCCCATTTACTATGATGTATTATCATTTCAATTTTAGAACATTTTATCTTAAGTTTTATTTTCAGCCTGTTTGTGTTACACAGGTTATCTCTTGCGCCTTTTTCCTGGCACTGGAACTGATACACCTATAGGTTGTTTTTCAAAACATTCGTATTTGTTTCTTGAATTTCGGTTAAGTGGTTCACTGCTGTGCTTGTACAAATGATCATCTTAAAAAGAGTTGGTACTGTTATGCAATACAGATTTCTTTGTTTTTCAAGAAGAACACATATTTAAATATATGAATATCATAATGTTTCATACTCAATCTATTTTTCATTTATCACTTTATTCATTGTATTCAATCTACCATTTTGTAGCTTTATGTAACAAAATCTCTATTAAATCTGCAATCCGACTTACCCTTTACAGATGCACAAATTCAATATAATATTCCATGGATAGGGATGACACAAAAAGCCTGATTTACATAAATGTATAGGAAAATAGTACAATTAAGAACAGTCATTATACATTACATAAATACTAGTGACGAATCGTGAAAATAAACTTACCCCTTCTGCTATCGCTGTTAGAGCAACTGCTAATGTAAGT
The DNA here is from genome assembly GCF_020536995.1 of Dreissena polymorpha. Classification (NCBI taxonomy): domain Eukaryota; kingdom Metazoa; phylum Mollusca; class Bivalvia; order Myida; family Dreissenidae; genus Dreissena; species Dreissena polymorpha. The sequence continues at coordinate 41,347,156 of NC_068360.1, forward strand.
AACCTGTGAAAGAAAAAATAAGCATCAGATTTTAGCAATTGGTCACATAAAATCCAACACAAATATTTTGAGACGGCATGAAAAGCCTATGAACTATAAAAAGCTAGGAAAATCACACGAGTCTTTGCCTAACCAATACGATGTTTCAGCAAATGTACCCATAGCAAAAGCAATTTTCACAATCATGAGTTTATAGTATTACTTAAAGACACATACGCAAACATTGTGCTTTCTACGTTGACAATAACACAATAATTTGTTATGAAATATAAAATATATACACAATAAGACTCAGGACTGTGTATTGTAAACTGTATTTGTTACCTTTATACGGGATGTATAATGGCTATTTCCGTTTAACATATATTTATATAAAAGAGCATTACAAAGGTACGAGTGTATTACAATACTTTCTAAACGTTCCACGAGATGCACGTTATTAAGCAAAACAAAATGGCGCGCTGTTAATATCCTTCACTAATACATAGTGCGTAAAAAGATTATTTCATGCATATTTTCATATGCAATATTGAGATTTCAGGTTTTTTTTCCATACGACTTGAACCTTAATACAAATAAATAGACACAGCAAAGTCCTAGCGATATTGGGTAAAAGATCTCGAAGAGACAAAAATAAAACGCTCATTGACAAACATTATCATCTTAAGTTAAAAGTTTCATGTACAGTAAAATGCCAATTATAGTTTTGAATAAAACAGTGAAAACCTGTAAATCAAATGAATTATTCGTGGTAATCAGTAGGTGCTAATATCTGGACACTAACACTTGAGAACGCTGTCTTAATAGCTGATAAAAGAGCAGCGTTCATTGAACGCCTACTGTGGGGCCCCTGACAGGGAATGCTGCTACGGAAATAATAAAAATCGCTAAAACGTGTGTCAAAAATCGTATTAATTTTTTGTATTGTTTTTTTAAATAAAAAGTAATAACATTGGAAATATTAACTATACATAATATTCTTACCTAAAATCCATGGTTGCCCAGCAAACCATTCGCTCTCGACGCAACTGTCTCACGCACCCGCACAAGAGCGCACAGCCGTCTCGCAGACGGCTCTAGAATTCGTAAACTTTCAGGAAAAAAATTCCGGGCGACCCGTTTCACTCCCAGAAATGCCACCACACTGTCCCGTACGCTGAGAGTGCTCAGCTCTGTCACCCGCGTCCGTTCGGAATCACGAGATTTCTATCTTTTATTCACACATTTATTTCTCGTTCAATTCAAAATGGTTCATAGTCTCGAGATGTTACCTACTCCCAAGAAATGGAGTTCCGCAGACGGATATCAGATTTCGCGGTGGGCGGTGCTTATCAGCTCGCACTTGCTTAGGCGCGCGCATCCAAACTATGCTACAGCAATTGACGAACTGTTTTACTTTTCTTCATTCATACAATTTTTAAGTGACCACTTATATACAAATGACGAGAATGTCATTCATACACATTGCGCTCTTCGCGTGAGTATCTTCCTTTTTGTGCGAAAAGTATGCTTGCGATTTATGTAAACAAGAATAAACGAATTGTTTGGTCATGATAGCCACAGTTTACAGTCATGTATAACTGAATTCCAAACTGAATCGCACGCGCAACTTTAATTACAGCGGAAGCGTGGTCATTTTAAGATGTCATGATGTTTTATTCGCAGCTTTTGTTCAGAAAATCCTTAACATAATTGAAAAACCAAATATTGCTGGTGCTTAAATATTGGACGTTCGCACGTGTTGATTTGCATATGATTGACAGGTCGGTGCGCGCAGCACGAGTTGTACTTGGCTTATCAGGGATGTTGGGTGTTGAGCAATAAAATAGTTCTCAATATACTGACGTTATGTTGATCTGAATGTATATCAATGTAACATGAACATTTTAATAAGTGGTTGAATGCATGTGTGAGCTCCATTTTTATGGAGTAAGAAACGTTTAAAATAAAAATTGCATGACTCATTCTAGAAGCGAGAAACCAGAAAAAGTAGTGCTATAATAATTTCCAGAATTCTCGCGGACGGATACAAGTCTGAAGTTACAGTGTCGGACCGATATGTTTTCTAAGATGGTGGAACTCTGAATGTCTTGGAACTGAACAGTGTCTGATTTTGTGAAAGAGAGGCGCTCGGTCGCCGAAACCTGTGAGAAAGGACTCGAAAAAGTTTAAATAACAAAAAGGAACCATGAGGACCACTGGCTTGGTTCAAAATTTGCTCCCTCTTCTTATATTATGCTCATGGATATTCGACGTTACTGACGGAGCGGTGAGTAGAGGCCCCGTTAGGGGAACCCACGATAAGCCTCTCCGATAGCATGCTCGGAGGATTTTTGACTGTCTTTGTTATGTGTGCTCTGCTAATTAAGAAAGTTCTTTGTGCTCATATTTTTTCAAACATTAAAATAAAAACACTTAAAGTAGCTAGTATATATTTAATAATTCGCTAGATAATTTAAACGGTAAAAGAACACGTATTTGTGTATTTTATAATATAGAAATATTTATGTTTATTAATTAACGGTTATTGTAAAACTGTAGTTTAAAAAAAACTTACTTTGTGTTTAACGATATAACACGTATTCTAAATAATATTCATTTGAATATTTTTTTATTCCTTCCATGTTTAATATAACATGATTTTTTTACTTACTCTTAATTGCCGATTTGTTGATTTATTGAATGTAGATCTATTTCTTTACTATTCTGTAAGCAGAATATAAGGACTACCGTACGCTATTAAAGTCAAAATATAAAAAAGTTTAAACCATATTGATCTAATCTGCGTGTTCATTCGCAACGGTTTAACAATATTTGTACTTTTTATCATGTGTTAAGTTAACAGTTGTTTGCAACCTTTCTTGTTTATATCATAGTTATTTCCCTTCGTTGTCATTAGACCATTGTTACTGCAATTGTTTATGGATGCTTAAATTAAATAAACATCAATTTATTTTTAAGTGAATTTAGCACTTATAAAACTTAGTAAAGAACTAGTGAAGGCAGAAGCACTTCATATATATATATATATATAAGGGCTCTGGTGGGAATAATATTGTCTCGCCAGACCACGGACTAAAATCAAATTGATGCTGGAACGTTTTCCTTCAGCGTACGTAGTGCAGCCCTGAATTATTTGGGATTTGAGCGCTACTTTTATGCAAAAACTCATGTTAAACATTACTAATGGTTTGATGAAATCAAACACCTATAGAATGCATTCTATAGGATTTTGATGAAATATACATACCTATAAGTATATACATAGTACTTTTGCTGCTTTATGCTACTATCCTTGTACTTAGGATTTGAATTTGGTATTCAATTGATTTTCAATTGCTGTTTTTTTGTTCACATGATATTTTCCCAATTTATCGCAATACATGTATTCTTTACAATAAATTTAACTTATTTTGCTAGAAATTCTCTCATGTTTCTTTAATTGAACCAAGTTGTGTAGCACTGTCATGGCGATCTTATTTATGTATGTTGTTATCTTTTACCAGGACATATAAATAATGATGCACACTTTTGTGTTTTGTACTGATTTCAGGCTTGCAAAGGCTGTGCATCCACAGTATGCATCTGTCAGGGAAGCAAAGGACTACCGGTAATTAATCTTGACCTGACTAGTATATGGTTAATGTTTTTGTTGTGTCTACTTTATGTGAAAATCTTTTGCTAGTTCATGTCTGCTAGGACAGAGCATACTATCTGGGCTTTTGTGTTATATTTCCCGTAATGGAAGCTTTTCTGTCGTCAACATTTCATAAATGTTATGTAATATTATGCCAATCTTCATTACGCATCGCATCGTCATATCCCAATATGTTCAGTATAGCTAATCATTATTTTTAAAATGGGGTCTTCATTAATTAAGCTGACATCTTGATGAAGATAATGGTAAGCTTGTTTGTGCTTGGGACTTTGGTGTAACTTTAAAGCCATGACCTATATCTTCTGTTTAAAACCATGGCCTAATAAAGAATCAGATAAGAAACTATTGCCCTGAACTTCAGTTCAAAACCATTGCCTAAGACTTCTTGTTGGAAAGTCATTGCCCAAGACTGGTTTGAAACCATTGCCCATAACTTCAGTTTAAAGCCTCTGCTCAAGACTTTTGTTAAAAACAATTGGCCATATCTTTGGTTTAAAACCATTGCCAAAGACTTTGCTTTAAAGATTTAAAACCATTACCCAAGCAATGTGACATCATCAGAAGAGGGAAATTGGTAAATAATACCATCACTTCTAGCATTGTCTCCATCTGGGTGAAGTAGCAGATTAATTGGTGAAGGTGATTATGGCTTGTGTCAACTGATATGGCAGTTAGCTGAAGGGGACTTGAATCAGCTGCTACTTATCTGTCCCCAGTATGTGTAACAGAAGGAGGTGTGATGCCCTTTAGCTTTGGGGAAGGACTAGTGTTTTTGAGAAACTTGATACATCAATATCACACAAAGTTGTACCTTGTTTTGATATATGCTCCAACTGTACCTAATGCAGTACTCTGTTGTCTTATCAGACCCTATGGTTATATTTTGGCTGCCCTATATGAATTCTATTTTTGCCCCCCCCCCCCCCCCCCATTACATATGAAAGTGGGTTTAAAATGGAATCACCATACACGTCTGTCAGTTTGTCTTTTGTCCGTAGACACATACTTGAACAATTACTTGTGTCAAATCCTTGTTCTATACTTTTCAACATGCATGTACAACATTCATACTTGCACATTTTTTTTCCTTACGATCTGAAATTGTGCATGTTGCTTTTTTACTGTCCTACATTAAAAATTACATAAGTTTTGCCCCTTCTTACACGTAGACATTCTATAACAATGCCACAATCACATATTACACCATGCAATGTTGGAAGGTACACTTTGTTATCATGGTGACTTTTGTGACAAATTATAGTTTTTCTTAGTCTTTAGAGTAAACAACAATTGCATTCTGTTAACTTCAATTATACTTTGAAACCAGTCTAATGCATGTACATATAGAAATTATACTAGGTTGGTGCCGAATAAAGCGAAGTTTATTTTGCGAGGCTTAGAAAATCTGAACCTTAGCGAGTGGTTCAGATTTTCGGGCCGAGCAAAATAAACTTTGCTTTATTCGGCACCACCCTAGTATTCGATTTATCCCATCAATTTTTTTAGTCTTCAATTATTTCGTTCAAAATAGAAAAGGAAAATAGAACTACACGGAAAATCCCAAAGTTATTTTAAGCAAACATTGTTTTATTATTTTATTCTTGCAGAGCCTGATATATTACAAAAAGATCAGGCACTAACCTGTTTTTCTGTTTGTCATACCTCTACATCCCTGATTTTAAAGAAATAATGAAAAAAATACTAAAAAACTGCAGCTTTAGCCGGAAAGAATATGACTTTTGTCGTTTGACGTGTTAATAATGACGTTAGGGCACGCGCACTTAATATTTGTAAAAAAAGTTTTTTTGCTGTTTGTGTTGCATTTTGTGTTTTAAATATGTTTCATCTTGGTATCAAATTGTTTGTTTTGTTGAATCTGATTCAGTTGTACTAAAAATGATTACTTTATAGTTGATTCTGAGTAATATGACCATCCTCCACACATGACTGATATAAAAGTCCGCCGCACATGACAGCTATATTTCAGCATTGCAGAAATAAAGGAAAATATATTCCACAGAGGTTTATTTCGACAATGCACGTCTGATTTTGGGATAAATATTTCTACTGTATACATCATGCAGTCTGACAGTGCAGACTGTCCGGGTATGTAAAAAATCACAGGGTGCCGATTGTCCAGGTGCCGTTTGTCTGGATTCCATGCAGTCTAAATGCAGGCCACTACATTAAAAAAAGGAGATTTTTTTCTAATTTGATTAATTTCATTCATGCCGAAAGTATTTTTATCCTTCTTAAAGGGGCCTTTTTACCTTTTGGTAAATTGACAAAATTAAAAAAAAATGTTTCAGATTCTCTAATTTTCGTTGTAGTTATGATATTTGAGAGGAAACAGTAATACTGAACATTTACCATGCTCTTAAATATCCATTATATGCATTTATTGACGATTTAAAAACCTGAAAATTATAAAGCGTTGCAACACTTAACGATTGAATAATTTGGAGAGTTCTGTTGTTGTCGTTATATTTTTGGATACTACGAGGATTGCTTATATAAAGTATAAAATACATCACTCATTGTATGAGTATGGATGGCTGAGTGGTCTAAGCAATAGACTTTTACTCCAGGGGTCAGTGGTTGGAGCCCAGTTGAGGGTTACCTTTTTTCTTTCTTTAATTTTATTCTTGTTTTTTTACTGGAGCTTTTTAGATCCAATGTTTACATTTATCAATATAAAGCATTTAATGAAAACTTTAATATCTGCCAAAATCTGTAAAAAGGCCCCTTTAAACGAAAATACTTTTTTAATTGAATAGTATCAATAGTTTGAAGGACAAAGCTTGATTTTAGAATTCTTTTATTTAGCATTATTTGTTACATATAACAGTGAACTTCAGGGATTTATTTGATGTTGCTTTTCAGGGATCGTTTGGGTTACCCGGGCTTCAGGGCTCACAAGGTTTCCCTGGATTCCCAGGCCCAGAGGGACCCATGGGGAAAACGGGACCCTTCGGGGATCAAGGCGAGCTTGGGACAGAGGGTCAGAAAGGGCTCAGAGTGAGTTATTATAAGGGGCTATTCCTTAGGCTGCAACAAATTTATCCGTTGTTTAATGTACTTTGGCTCTCAACAATAAGGGAACAAACTAATTGATTTATTTATTATTAATTTTTTATTCAATTTTCAATATATTCAGAGGCAAGTGCAAAGTATAGAATAAAAAATATTTTGTCAATATGTATTGCACATTTCTGCCTAACACATTCAACGCTTTATATATTGCCAATAGTTTCCTCTTAATACAATTATTAGACTGAACAAAATGAAAAAAGTTGTATGTGGTGCAAAGTGTAAAGGTGTGGGCCACTTTAAAGATAAAAAAATGTTTTTATTTCATTTACAATTCTTAAGTGCGGAAAATCAGATGAAATTCGGATCAATTTGATGTGGCCTCATGTTTATTTCTGCATAATTTTAAGTCATGTGTTATTGAACAAAATTATATTGAAGGCATTTTTTTCAGGGCTTTTTCTTGAGCCAAGGTTAACCATATAGCCTTCTTATCAGTTTGGGCTGTTTTAGAAAGAAAAGATTCATGAGTTTCAGATTCCCTATTTTAGTGATATACACAACACAATAATGTTTCAAAGAATTCCAAAATGAGGCTCGCGATAGTAGTGGATACTACTTTCAGAATATACTCACATATTGCGGTCATTTTAAATTATTATATGTAAAAACCATTAAATTTACTCATGGACAAATAGTTTTACTTGAACAATTATTACAAGCTACATTTTATTAGAAGTGTCTCTCATAAGAAGCAATTCAATTTAGGCATGTGATATATACACAAGTGTGATTATATATGTATAGTTCTAGTGGTAAAATCCCTCATACAACTGGAGCATGTATTCACTGCTTGTTCAAGTTCATATTATTTTTATTGACACTGATTGTTTTCAGGGTGAGACAGGAGCACCAGGTTTACCAGGAGTTCCAGGCACACCGGTAATTAAGGCAGTTTTTTTGTAAACGTTGGGGCTGTTGATAGGCCCCATTCACAATTTTAAAAAGTATATATGTTTCGCAAATTATTGCCTTTAATTCCCAACGGAAGGTTTAAAAATAATTTTTTATATTTTTGAAAATGAAAAACATTTTGGTTTATGTCCCTATGGGGCTCTATGGGTTTAACTATATCATAAATAAAGTAACAAATAAAATACACCTATAAGCCAATGTTAGTCAAAACGATGCAATTTTTTCCAAATCTTAAGGGCCCCGGCTCCATTTGCAAAATGGTAAAAACAAAACACTGTTAGGTCTATAAGAAATAGTTGTTATTTGGCGCTTATTGAAAATGTTTTTTCCTGCTCATTTATATGAGGTTAAATAAAAATTACCCATATCTATGTATCGTAACTCAAATTGTGTCAAAAAGTGACCTTAACTCTAGTGACTGTGACATATTTCTTTTTCCACTTTAAACGTATGTTAGAATTTTATTTTTTCAAAATAAATTGTTATTCACTGGATGTGGATGAAAGGCAGTTGTGAGGATGAATGTAAATATTTACAAGAATCGAAAAAGGATACAGATGCAGTAGAAGGTTTTTTTTCAACAACTCAAACCTATTTTCAGGGTTTTGATGGTTTGGAAGGCCCTATTGGAGAGGCGGGATATGACGGCTGTAACGGAACCAAGGTGAGTGCTAGCATTCTCAGTGAAAAGAAACATAATTATGTCAGTAAACATGTATTGCACATGTTTGCTGTATGTACAGTGTTGAATGCGCCAAAATGTTTCAGGTAGGGTGTTATCTCGTTACCAAAGATTGGATGAAAAAAAAGGCAATTCACCAACTCACCCTTGGTTTATGAAGCGCAACTTGTCCCTTGTAAACATACGGAAAAGCATTAACAATTGTGTCTTCAATTATGATCTAGATTCCACACAAAATATAGGGGGCACATACAAATTGTTTTTTCGTAAAAATCTTTTTGGATATGACATGATCCTCGCCTGTGAAATAAACTACAATTGTTAGTTATGAACATTAAAAAAATACAATATATTGTTTATTATAGGGTTTACCAGGTCAACCAATACAACATGATAATAATACCATGTACTGTTTATTTCAGGGTTTACCCGGTCAACCAGGTCTGAACGGTCTGCCTGGATTGCCAGGTAGTAGCGGCTTTGACGGACGACCAGGACCAAAGGTTAGATGATGCTAAAGTGTGCAATCCTTAAATATGATGTACATGTAGTAATGAAACTTTAAAGAAATTGTGTTGAATGCACACACTACCGATATAAATACAAAATGGCTTTGGTATATTATCAATTTAAATTCACCAGTGATCAGAAAAATGAATATTTTCACAATAGTTGCAGCCAAAAATGCAATTATTTATTTTCTGTATTCATAGGTAAATTGACATTGAAAATCTACATAAACAATCATATTTTTTTATTTTTAAAAATGTTTGTTTAGCATTTTTGCTGGAATAACAGCACAATGATGTCATAATACTGAAGTCAATTTATAGTACAACTGAAAGTTATTGATTATTTTCACTTTTATTTTTCACTGTTTGAAATTTTGAATTTCCAAATTTGAATAACTGATATTTTCCTATAAACCACATTATACAATAAATCATAAAATGTACTCTATTCACTGCCTATTCTGACCATGAACACATACAAGTGTTGTTAAGTGAAGCTATTCACTGCCAATTCTGACCATGAACACATTCGACTGTTGTTGAGTAAAGCTATTCACTCCCTATTCCGACCATGAACACACCCACCTGTTGTAGGGTGAAGCTTATTACTGCCTATTCTGACCATGAACACATGTAACTGTTGTTGGGTAAAGCTATTCACTGCCTATTTTGACCATGAACACATATAACTGTTGTTGGGTAAAGCTATTCACTGCCTATTCTGACCATGAACACATATAACTGTTGTGGAGTGAAGCTTTTCACTGCCCATTCTGACCATGAACACATACACCTGTTTTGGGTAAAGCTAGTCAATGCCTATTCTGACCATGATCACATAAAACAGTTGTTGGGTAAAGCTACTGGTATTCACTGCCTATTCTGACCATGAACACATAAATCAGTTGTTGGGTGAAGCTATTTACTGCCTATTATGTCCATGAACACGTACAACTTATGTAGGGTGAAGCTATTCACTGCCAATACTTGCCATGAACACACTCAACTGTTGTTGGGTGAAGCTATTCACTGTCTGTTTTGACCATGAACACATACATCTGTTCTAGGGTGATGCCGGAGAATGGGGCCTCGTTACCATCGGTACCCCTGGGGACAGAGGAGAGCCTGGGTTGCCAGGGAGGCAGGTTTGTAGGCTCTTTACTGAGTAATTGGACTGCTATGTCTGAATTTAATTATTTAAAGCTAATGTCCTGAATCCAGAATCATGAACATGCTGAATTTTTATTCTCAACTCAAAAGATGAGAGTCATGTTCTGAGAAAACTGGGCATAATGCATGTGCAGAAAGTGTCGTCTCAGATTAGTCAGTGCAGTCTGCACAGGCTAATCAGGGACAACACTTTCTGCTTTTATGACATTTTTCGTTTAAATAAAGTTTTTTTGTTGGTAAAATCCAATTTAGGTGGAAAGTGTCTTCCCTGATTAGCCTGTGCAGACTAACTATCTCAAATCTCAGCTGACTACTACTAAGAGCATGCATATATTCCTCCTCAAATTCTGTGTCGAGTCAGACTCAAAACAAAAAAATACTACTGTGAACAACAAATTTTTTTGCTAATTAAGAGCATTTTATGAAATCAGCCTTTCATTTGTTGTCATTTCATGCCATGATTTATTATGCCCCCCTTCGAAGAAGAGGGGGTATATTGCTTTGCTCATGTCGGTCTGTCGGTCGTCGGTCTGTCGGTCCGTCCACCAGGTGGTTGTCAGACGATAACTCAAGAACGCTTGGGCCTAGGATCATGAAACTTCATAGGTACATTGATCATGACTCGCAGATGACCCCTATTGATTTTCAGGTCACTAGGTCAAAGCTCAAGGTCACAGTGACCCGAAATAGTAAAATGGTTTCCGGATGATAACTCAAGAACGCTTAGGCCGAGGATCATGAAACTTGATAGGTAGATTGATCAGGACTCGCAGATGACCCCTATTGATTTTGAGGTCACTAGGTCAAAGGTCAAGGTCACAGTGACTCAAAATAGTAAAATGGTTTCCGAATGATAACTCAAGAACGCTTAGGCCTAGGATCATGAAACTTGATAGGTAGATTGATCATGACTCGCAGATAACCCCTATTGATTTTCAGGTCACTAGGTCAAAGGTCAAGGTCACGATGACCCGAAATAGTAAAATGGTTTCAGGATGATAACTGAAGAACGCTTATTCCTAGGATCATGAAACTTGATAGGTAGAATGATCATGACTCGCAGATGACCCCTATTGATTTTACAGGTCACTAGGTCAAAGGTCAAGGTCACGGTGACCCGAAATAGTAAAATGGTGTCCAGATGATAACTCAAGAATGCTTATGGCTAGGATCATGAAACTTCATAGGTACATTGATCATGACTGGCAGATGACCCCTATTGATTTTCAGGTCACTAGGTCAAAGGTCAAGGTCACAGTGACAAAAAACATATTCACACAATGGCTCTCACTACAACGGAGAGCCCATATGGGGGGCATGCATGTTTTACAAACAGCCCTTGTTAAACTTGTCCAGTCAATTTGTTGGTAAGCTTGCCAAAATCTTGCTCTCTTGCGAAATTCCTGAACTGTTCGATAAAATGTGGTATAAAAATTGTGTCAGGTCCTGTATGTCTGTAAAATCAAATCATTTTGTACATGTTTTTATCAATATATTCCAAGAAACTAATAATTTTCATCAACAAAAACAAATCCACATATTTTAGGTTTGTGCATAACTAAAAATTGGCCCTGGCACATAAATACAGAAAAACAAAGAAATACTAGATTTAAACTTAAAATGTTGACCAATAAGTTTGTTTTGTAAGGTTAATTGAGGTTGATTTATCCATGATGTAATTCTTTTTAAAGATTATTTTTATGCCCCCCTTCGAAGAAGAGGGGGTATATTGCTTTGCTCATGTCGGTCTGTCTGTCGGTAGGTCCGTCCAACAGGTGGTTGTCAGATGATAACTCAAGAACGCTTGCGCCTAGGATCATGAAACTTCATAGGTACATTGATCATGACTCGCAGATGACCCCTATTGATTTTGAGGTCACTAGGTCAAAGGTCAAGGTCACAGTGACTCGAAATAGTAAAATGTCGGTCTGTCTGTCGGTCGGTCCGTACACCAGGTGGTTGTCAGATGATAACTCAAGAACGCTTGGGCCTAGGATCTTGAAACTTCATAGGTACATTGATTATGACTCGCAGATGACCCCTATTGATTTTGAGGTCACTAGGTCAAAGGTCAAGGTCATGGTGACTCGAAATAGTAAAATGGTTTTTGAATGATAACTCAAGAATGCATACACGGCCAACAGGGCACACTCTGAACAATATTACTGAAGCAACTGGTCTGTAATCCTAAATCTATAATTATCAGTCCAATGAAACATCATTCTTTTAGTAAAATACAGTGGATCAGTAAAAATATTATCAGAATATGAGAATTTTTGTATATTTTGTATATTAAATATTGTGTTAATGTTTAATTTTGTTGATTAATATAAATATAAGCAGGACAGGGGAGGTAATACACTACTATATCTTTCTTATATACAGGGGAAACAAATGCAATAAGTTAAACATTTTGTTACAGCATTTGCCTCCCTTGTAATTTATTTAAATTTTACCAAATGTAAGGCTAACTGCATTTTTGTAATGCATTGTATCAATAAACATCGGGCAAAAATGAAATTAAGGTTGCACCACCACCACCACTACCACCATCACCACCACCACTGTTGTTCACAGTGACAAAAAACATATTCAGACAATGGCTGCTACTACAACTTATAGCCCATATGGGGGGCATGCATGTTTTACAAACAGCCCTTGATAAGATTGATTTTATAATTGAGCCTCCCACTGTGAAAAAGAGGGTTTACTGCATGTGTGTAAAGTGTCATCCCAGATAAGCCTGTGCAGTCGACACAGGCTAATCAGGGACAAACACTTCTACTACTATGATACTTATTGTTTGAAGAGAGTCTCTTCTTAGCAAAAATCTAGTTTAGGTGGAAAATGTCGTCCCTGTTTAGCCTGTGCTGACTGCACAAGCCAATCTGAGACAACACTTTACGCACATGCATTAAACCATTAATCCGTAACGTCCTGAAAAAAGGACATTGCAAACAGCGTAAACCCAGATGAGGCGCCGCATGATGCGGCGTCTCATCTGGGTCTACGCTGTTTGCTTAAAGGAATTTCTGTAAGAATTGTTCTAAATATAGAAATAAATATGCTAAACATCCCTAATTTTGAAAATAAATTGATCCAACTTAGAAAGATGGGAGAGTTCACTAGGCATAAATGGATTAAACCCCCTTTTCACAGAGCACAGCTCAAATGTTTGTTGACATGGGTCCTGCCTCCACAACTGTTATAATCCTCAGCCTCTTACTTTGTCTCAGCTGGAATGTTTGTGCTACAAGGATGCTGGTTTCATCTGCAAGCTATTGTCAATATGTGGAGTATTGAAAATTAAGGCTACAACTGTAATTATTGTCCCCTACCGGTGAATTCAGAGGGGACTGATGGTTCACGCTCTATCTGTCTGTCTGGCAGTCTGTCTGTCTTTCATTCCATCACACTTTTCTGGATCCTCCGATAACTTTTAAAGTTCTTCATATTTTTTCGTGAAACTTGAAACATGGATAGATGGCAATATGGAGATTATGCACGTTATTTCATTTTGTTCCTACTTCAAGAATTCTGGTTGCTATGGCAACAAATAAAAAAAATACTGACAATGGTGGAGTTTCACTGGTAGGATGACAAAATTGCTTGGTAATCTCTTGTTAAATACTCATGTTCATAGTCTTCAAAGAATTTAGGAAATATTATTTGTTACTAATGCAAAGAAATGAATAAATAGATAAAATATCTTTTAGATTAATTTTTATATCATGCACTGTTGTGTAATACAATTTGTGCAGGTAAATACATGCAATAGTATGACAATAAAAAAGATGCATGTTTTCGGTGTGATAGCACTAATATTGTCTCTCAAAGGGAAGACAATTGTAAACTTACACTTCAAATATTAAATATGAACATGAGTCTGTGAAAAGCGGTGTAATGCATTTCCATAAAGTGTTGTCCCAGATTTGCCTGGGCATACTGCGCAGGCTAATCAGGGACCATAATTGCCGCCTAAACTGGGTTTTGGCTAAGACAAGACTTTCTATAAACGAAAAATATGATCAAAGCAGAAACTGTCGTCCCAGATTAGCCTGTGCAGACTGAAGGTCTTTCCCAAGACCACTTTCAGAGACTGAACCTATACTTAACCCTTAAAGCGCTGGAGCCGAATTTTAAAGGCCTTTGCAAACAGTTTGGATCCAGATGAGACGCCACAGAACGTGGCGTCTCATCAGGATCCAAACTGTTTGCTATTCTGATAGTATTCTTTGAAAAAAATCGAAGAAAATGCTAATTTTTGAAATTCAGCAGACGACATTTTAGCAGAAGACAAATTACCCAGCATGCAAAGGGTTAAAATATTGTCTAAACATTTCAGGGCCTGAATGGGTTTCTCGGACGACCAGGAACACGTGGTATTGATGGTGCCCCTGGATTGCCGGGAATGCGGGGAGACACGGGCTTGGATGGTGACCCAGGAGAGCCGGGAGCTAACTCCCCTGAACTGCCTAAGGGTGAAAAGGTTTGAGCAACTTACTTATTAATGATATGTGTCATTGTTATTCTTATTTCATGTTATGGTCAATTATGCATAGTCATTCATTCAAGAAAGGCGAAAAGGTTTGATGGGATTTTGCATTAACGATTTGCATCAATTTAATGATATGTGTGATTGTTGTTCTTATGTCATGTAATGGTTGATGATGCATAGTAATTCATTGAAGAAAGAGCACACAAAACTGATAGTAGTTCAGTTGCTTTATTCTGTTCATTTACACAAGGCTTTCAACTCAACAAGATCTCTCTCAGTACTTTAACCTCTGACTACTTTTTTCAGGGTACCTATGGTGATATAGGTCCCCCAGGTCCTGCAGGTGCCCCTGGCTACCTCGAGGGTAATAAGGGGTCTGAGATCTTCAAGGGGCAAGCTGGCATAGAAGGGCCAAAGGGTGAACCAGGCGAGAATGGTGCAAGGGGGTTACCAGGGCTACCAGGAAATGATGTAAGTTGGTGCTTTATTTAAGATTCTGACTTTATAAGCCTTCCTTATTAGACTTGCCTTTAATAAAAAATACCATAAAGGCGGAGAGTGTCATCCCTGATTAATCTGCAACGGCTTATCTGGCACTTTACGCACATGCATTTTTAGCCCAATTTTCCCAGTACAAGGATTATATATTGTAAATGATGCAGATGCAGGAAGAAAAAAATAACTTCAACGTCGACAACACAAAAAGGAAAACAAAGTCCCAGCCTTAATTGCAGCTTTATCACGGTTTTTATGTAGTTGACTTTTCAAAGGCAAATTTTTTTATTAGATAGGGTAATGTTAAAATAGAAACGGTCTTAACGGCGTTTTGGTCTGCATAATTGTATAATAAAAATAAACCATAATGGTAGAATTTTTGATTAATTGTGTTTGTATTTTAACTGTATTTAAATACATGAATGTTATTACCAGTTATTATTTGTACTTTTATTTTAAAGATAAAATCATTCACAATATGTAAATGTACTACTCATTTTCAACATTTCACAAAAGGCATACACACATATTGCTGAAAAAAGCTCTGTTTTCCGATGCTTTCAGGGTTTGGCCGGAGATGATGGCACCAAAGGACCCAAGGGAGAACAGGGGTCGGCTGGAAGATTGGTAAGTAAACCCTCTCTTTCACAGACATATGTGCTCTATAAGAAGGGGGTTTAATGCATGTGCGTTAAGACTTTTTATAGAATATGACTTCTGTGTTTTTCTCAAAATATTGTCTTTAGAAATTTATCAATTACACTGGGCACAATATGTCTACTTTCTTTTTGGTGACAGGGCAAGCGGGGGAAAGATGGGCCGCCAGGTCCCTACGGCCTCAAGGGCATGACAGGAGAGGACGGGCGCAGCGGTATCCCCGGGCTCTCAGGAGAGAAGGGTCCCATGGGAGACAAGGGCTACAAAGGGGAGCAGGGAGATATGGGAGGCGTGGTATGTAAACATATATCAAGTATCAAGTGATACAAATCATGTGGATGTTTTCTTCTTCATTTTTATGCTCCCCCAAAATTTATTTTGGGGGGAGCATATAGTCGCCGCTTCGTCTGTCCGAGCGTGTGTGCGTCCGCCTGTGCACAATTTTTGTCTCGGCTATTTCTCAGCAACTAATGACTGGAATTCAATGAAACTTTATGGGAAGCTTCACTACCAAGAGGAGATGTGCATTTTATCAGCGGGTTCTGGTCGGATGATTTTTCACAGAGTAATGGCCCCTTTGAAATTTTCTATAAAAAAATTATTGTCCCCCCAACTACGGTGCCCTCAAGATGTTTCCTTTTATCTGAATATATAGTGCAATATTGTGACCAAAAAAAACTTTGGGGAGCATCACCCGTCTCCGACGGTTTCTTGTATGAAGTAGCCTGGACTCTTTCAGTAATACGTTTCTATATAAGTCTTTATGGCAAATTTAAGTTTTAAGTTAAAATGGAACTTTAAACAATACTTGCTTAGCACCTACAGATATGATTTCAGTAATTCTATTAAATTTTTAGTTTTAAAGTCCTTTATTTTAGGATATATTGATCATATTGTCTATTTGTTAAACAAATATTTCTGGATTTGCTGTAGGAACTTTTACATGACAGGGTCCTGTGTCAATATTTGAAGAAACAACGATTTTTGTTCTCTTAGAATAGTGGAAACTTAAATAAAAACTTGTGAAACATTATTGCAAAATGTGTTAACTTATTGAAAAAGAGTTTAATTATTGCTATGGATGTCTGTCTGTCTTTCTATTGGTACATCTGTTTGTCTATAGGTTTGTCTGTCTGTCTATTGGTACATCTGTCTATCGGTACATCCGTCTGTCTATCGGTACATCTGTCTGTCTATCGGTACATCTGTCTGTCTATCGGTACATCTGTCTGTCTATCGGTACATCTGTCTGTCTATCGGTACATCTGTCTGTCTATCGGTACATCTGTCTGTCTATCGGTACATCTGTCAGTCTATCAGTTCATCTGTCTATCAGTACATCTGTCAGTCTATCGGTACATCTGTCTATAGGTTCATCTGTCAGTCTATCAATACATCTGTCTATTGGTACATCTGTCAGTCTATAGGTACATCTGTCTATCGGTACATCTGTCAGTCTATCGGTACATCTGTCTATCGGTACATCTGTCAGTCTTTCGGTACATCTGTCTATCGGTACATCTGTCAGTCTACCGGTACATCTGTCTAGCGGTACATCTGTCAGTCTATGAGTACATCTGTCTATCAGTACATCTGTCAGTCTATAGGTACATCTGTCTGTCAGTAGATCAAAACTTGTTATTTTTCTCCACTTTCAACTTGCTACAATTTGTATCATCTTTTGTTTAAACTCACATGAGACATTCTCCTTTGTTCAACTTTGACATACAACATCATTATATATTAACCCTTTCTTACTCAGAACCAAAGAGAAAATTGCTATGTGCAAACAGCATAAAACCAGAACAGCCTGCAAGTAACTCAAACTTCTGTTCAGGTTTTATGCTGTTTGCTGCTAATCAGTATCTTGAGTTGGAAATGAAGCCTTAAAAACTTGAATTGAGTTAGAAAAGACTTTAATTAAATTTAACTTTCTAAGGGACTACACTTGTGTCAAAATTCGTATCTTAAAGTGGTAAAGGCTAAATACACTATCCACAAAATCACTTTGCTTCAACATCAAGGTCAAAAGGGTGTGATATTTGGTATGTTACATTGGAGTAATCCTTAACAAAGTTTTCTCACATTGTGGCCTGGGGTCAACATTTGCCAAGCCTCTGGGTTCACTAGATTAATATGCACTTAAATGTCACAATTAATTAAAAAAAATCATTTCTTCTGAAAGGTTATATTATTAATTTTTTTTTAACATAGTATTGTGGTTTTTGTGGTTTTGTCATTCCTTGAAAATCACTATTAATTTCTGCATGTCTTAATCTTAGGGTATCCGCGGAGATGAGGGTGGTGGCACGGGTTTGAAGGGCCTGCCTGGTCTTTCCGGGCCCGTGGGACCCAAAGGCTTCACTGGTCTGGCTGGTTTCCCTGGCAATGTTGGTCCAAAGGGATTACAGGGCCCCCAGGGACCTCCTGGATTGGATGGGCTGCCGGGAGAGTTTGGAGAGAGGGGAGAGAGCATTAAAGGAGATAGAGGCTTAGATGGTAGGTGTATTACTAAGTCACCCTCTAGGAAAATGGGCTTGATGCATGTGTGTAAAGTGTCGTCTCAGATTAATCTGTGTAGTTTTTGCAGGCTAATCAGGGAATATGTTTACCAGTAGTTTTAATTTTGTCATTGTTAAATTTCTAATAACATCGAAATATGATAGTGTTATTGTAATTGTCCTTGCTTTGTACTGAAAGTAAAAGCAGAAATGCAAATTAAGGCCATCCTTTGAAAAAGAATTGTTTGGGATAACCAGACCAACTCATCCAAAGTGTACTCAAAGTTTTTTGTTGAAGATCTGGATTTAAGTATTTTCTTGGCAAGTTCACAAGAAAGATATTCCCGTTTTTTTACTGATCTCCTGAATTTAGCTGAACCTCATATACACAGTTTCTTACTACATGTATTACTTTCAAATATATTAATCAATTGATTGCAGGAAAAAATATAATAATAAATGTTTACCTTCCTAGTAATCCATCTGCCAAATTATGGTTTGCATTTTTCCTAACAAAGCAATGTTTAACGATAGCTTTATTAGTTTGTCAGAACATTTGTTCATAATTGTCAATCAACTTAAAAACACAAAAATTGACAGATGCATTTCTACATATCTTTTGTTATGTACTTTATTGTAATGTCCTTTATTAGCCCCTGCCATCGGCGGAGGGATATTGTTTTGGCGTTGTCCGTCCGTCCATCTTTCCGACCGTCAGGAGCCATATTTTTTAAGTGCTTTGGCGGATTTCATTGAAACTTGGTATGAGTATATATATGTATAAGAAGATGATGCACGCCAAATGGCATTGTACACCATCTGTTAATAACAGAGTTATGGCTCTTTGTATCTTGAAAAAATGCTTTTTTTGAGTGTCAAATATAACATTTTTGTGTCCAGAAGCAGTTTGGCGGGGGATATCAATTCAACGAATTTGCTTGTTTTTAAGGTTTCCCTGGTTTGGATGGTAAACCTGGTCTAGTTGGTCCATCAGGACTAGTTGGACTCCCGGGAGAGATCGGGGAACGAGGAGAAACCGTTTTTGGTCCAAGCGGTTTGCCAGGATTACCCGGCCTCAATGGGCGACCTGGTCTTCCCGGATTTCAGGGAGATGCTGGACTTACAGGATCTCCAGGGAATTGATGGGGATGGAGTTGACATCACAGGACCTCGGGGTGTTCCTGGATTTCCCGGTGACCCGGGCCCAGAAGGATCGGATGGACCCAATGGACAGCCCGGAGCGGATGGACGAAAGGGTGTCCGTGGTGATGACTGCCCATTCTGCCCGGATGGACTACCCGGACTGAAGGGAGAGCCCGGTGAATCTGGTACTGCTGGTGAGTATCTGGGCTTGGGGTTTTGTTATATTTATTTTTTATTTATTTTGTGATCGTATAATGTCGATCATTTCCCTCTTGTTCCCATTTAAGTGTTTGTCATTTTGCATTCTCATGGCTGTAAATTAAACTGCATAATTTTTATTAGTTTTAAATGCTCCTACAACTCTTTTAATACAATGAAATCACATTTTTCCAAATGTGATAGTAACATGCAATTATCTTTCATAGCAAATGTATTAATTTGTACTTGATTGCAATGGGTTTTTCATCGCCGTCTAGGTGAAAATGGCTACCCTGGGTATACTGGTACCCCTGGAAGGAAGGGAGACTTCGGCAACAACGGCTTGGAAGGCCTGCCCGGACTCATGGGGGACACGGTAAGCTGATGATTAAGATTTGAGTCTCGTTATGGGAAATATGGGCTCAATCATATGCCTGTCCCAGATTAGTGAGTGCAGTCTCAGGGCTTTCTTTAGCTCACCTGAGCACAACGTGCTCATGGTGAGCTTTTGTGATCGCCATTTGTCCGTCGTGCGTCCTCTGTCGTCAACATTTTGCCTTGTGAACACTCTAGAGGCCACATTTATTGTCCGATTTTCATGAAACTTGGTCAGAACATTTGTCCTATTGATACCTTGACTGAGTTCGAAACTTGGTCATGCTGGGTCAAAAACTAGGTCACTAGGTCCAAAAAAAGAAAAACCTTGTGAAAACTGTAGAAGTCACATTTGATACCAAATCTTCATGTAACTTTGTCAAAATGTTTGTCTAAATGATATGTTGGTTGAGTTCAAAAATGGTTCCGGTCCATTGAAAAACATATCCGCCAGGGGGCGGGGCAGTATTCCTTAAATGGCTATAGAGAAACCTTGTGAACACTCTAGAAGTCACAATTTTTGCCGAATCATCATTAAACTTGGTGAAAACATTGGTTTCATTTATAACTAGGAAGAGTTCGAAAATGGTCCAGATCTGTGGAAAAACATGGCCGCCAAGGGGCAGTTTTCTCTATATGTCAGGAATCATATTTTCCTGCAGCATCAATCGGTCTGGATATAAATGAGGAAAAAGTATCCGAAAATATATGTCTGAAATCATGACAAATTACGTTAAAATATATACCATTGATTTTGCCATTCATGAAGGTGGTATAATGAATGTACAAGTAAAATTCCCCAACGGAACATACGAGTTTTATTCATTTTTTCTAATGAAGTTCCGCCCATAAAAATAACTTTCTGCTGTTCTGTCGATCAGATCTGCGACTTTCATTCATGATTAAATTACCGGATTATTACGCTGGTGGAAAATGTATCAGCATGGTTTGTTAAGTTACAGAGCGTGCTTTCAGAAGCGTCTTTTCGGATGCGTCTTTAATCCGCTGTTCACAAGTTTTTGATTCTTGGTCTAACATGCAATAAACTGGTCCTGACTGGTTTAGAGACTGCAGCGAATGGTTTATCACAGTTAATCAAGATAAGAATGTCATTATGGTGTGTTAGCATGTACATTGTGTAATCGATTTCATGACATGGGAATTTTAGCAAACAGATTCGGACCGACTGTTTGGGATTTTCAATCGGTCTTTCATGACCCCAATCGGTCTAGGACCAGCAAAACCGAAAAAATATGATCCCTACGATATGTATATAGTGAAAACATGTGAACACTCTAGAAGTCACATTTTTGGTCCAATCTTCATGAAATTTGGTCAGAACATGTCTTTTGTTTGAAATTGATGCTGGTTGGTTGAAAAACATGGCTGCCAGGGGGCAGGGCATTTTTCCTAATATGGCTATAGTAAAACCTTGTTAACACTCTAGAGTCCACATTTATTTTCCGATCTTCATAAACCTGCTCAGAAGAATTTTTATAATGATATCTTGGATGAGTTCCAAAATGGTAACCTTTGCTTGAAAAACATGGCTGCCAAGGGGCGGGACCTTTTTCCTTTTATGGCTATAGTAAAATCTTGTTAACACTCTAGAGGCCACATTTATTGTTGAATCTTCATGAAACTTGGTCAGAAGATTCATCCCAATAATATCTTAAAAGACTTAAAAAATGATGCCCTTTGGTTGAAAAATATGGCCGCCAGGGGGCGGGGCATTTTTCCTTTAATGGCTATTGTAAAACCTTGTTAACACTCTAGAGGCCACATTTATTGTCCAATCTTCATGAAATTTGGTCAGAAGATTGGTCTCAATGATATCTTGGATGAGTTTGAAAATAATTATGTTTGCTTGAAAAACATGGCTTCCAAGGGGCGGTCTTCATGAAACTTGGTCAGAAGATTGTCCTAATAATATCTTGTTATCTCAGGTGAGCGACTTTGGGCCTTTCAGGCCCTCTTGTTTCCTTATTTTTTGAAGTGGTCCTGGCCCCCTCACTTTGTGACAAAATGAGTCGCGAACTTGTAAAAATTTTGAAAAAATGAGTCGCAAACTTCTGAAAGTTGTGAAAAAAAAAAGAGTGGCGAACTTGTAAAATTGTAAAATTCAGTTTGTTAAGAATTAGTATAGTAAAATCATGTTTAATACTTGCATCATATTTAAATGTATCCCTATAATGCATAAAAATATTATTTTCATTGTCTTGACCCTTTCTTTCAACAAATAACCACTTACAACAATATTCTGACTGGTAAACTCTATCTAAAACCATAGAAAGGCCTAATTCTTAACAAACTGAATTTCACAATTTTACAAGTTCACCACTCTTTTTTTTCTACTACTGTCAATATCTTGTCTCGCTTATGTAAAACAATAAATCAAATTTTATTTTGAATTGTGAAATGGCCGTTTTTGACAGTTTTAAGCCCCAAAAAGGCAAATTTTCACAGTTGAAAATGACCATTTTGTCAAGTATAGTGGCCTTACTAGATTTGTGAAATATTCATGTCAAAATTGTGAAATGGCCGTTCATGGCCATTCTCTTAGAAGGAAAAAAAGCCCTGAGTCTGACATGCACACTAATGTTTATTCCCTTTGATTTATTTGAGTCGGTTCTGGGAAAACTGGGCTTAATGTATGTGCGTAATGTTTTGTCCTAGATTAGCCTGTGCAGTATGCACAGACTAGTCAGGGATGACACTTGCAATGTTTATGGATTTTTTTTAATTTAGAGGAAGTCTCTTCTTTTCAAAGTTAAGGGGGGAAAGTTTTGTCCCAGATTAGCCTGTGCAGTATGCACAGACTAGTCAGGGATGACAATTGCCACGTTTATGGATTTTTTTTAATTTAGAGGAAGTCTCTTCTTTTCAAAGTCTAGTTAAGGGGGGAAAGTTTTGTCCCAGATTAGCCTGGGAGGACCTAGTTTAGGGGGGAAAGTTTTGTCCCAGATTAGCCTGGGAGGACCTAGTTTAGGGGGAAAGTTTTGTCCCAGATTAGCCTGGGAGGACCTAGTTTAGGGGGGAAAGTTTTGTCCCAGATTAGCCTGGGAGGACCTAGTTTAGGGGGAAAGTTTTGTCCCAGATTAGCCTGGGAGGACCTAGTTTAGGGGGGAAAGTTTTGTCCCAGATTAGCCTGGGAGGACCTAGTTAAGGGGGGAAAGTTTTGTCCCAGATTAGCCTGGGAGGACCTAGTTAAGGGGGGAAAGTTTTGTCCCAGATTAGCCTGGGAGGACCTAGTTAAGGGGGGAAAGTTTTGTCCCAGATTAGCCTGGGAGGACACTTAAAGCACTTGAATAAAAACAAATTTTCCCTCAACAAGGCTGATTTAATCCTCAACAAGGCTGATTTAATCCTCTGCAGACAGTTATAGAAAAGAACACTGGCAACATAACCTCTCTCTGTTTGAGCCCAATCAGACATTTAAAGAAATCTGAGGATGAAATACACTCTTTTACACAGCTTTTAACTTGATAATAGATCGCTTTAATAATTGTTGATAATTTACTGCCTCTTATACCTTCATACAAACCTCATACCATAATCCCTTAAAAAGACAAAGCACATTCACGTTTCAAATCGACAAAACAACATCAGTTTGCATTATAACAACGACTATTTATAATGATAGTAAACAATTTGGGAATGCAGCTTACCAGAGTTAGCCTCTTTTTCTAATATGGCACATCTTCGGGTCATTCTTTATATAAAGAAGGTACAATCAAACCCTTTGGATTATCCTCTAGGAAAATGCCCTGAATTCCGTATAAATTAAATATCCATAACAGATATTAGTGGTAGCATACAAAAGAGTGTTAAAGTTGATGTATTTGAAAATAAAGTGAAACTATGTTAATTGCATGAACAAAGATTTAATAATGAAAGTCAACCTTTAGACATCATTTGACTGCTTCCGTTTGTTTATCCCAACAGGTGTATTTACATTCACACTAGTGCTTGTCTCTTTGGGTGTAATTTGATTCACGTTCATGGAAAAGTGGGCTTAAAGGTGTCATCACAGGTTAATCATTTTCTGCTTTAATGGACATTTTGATTTAACCCTTTACCTCTTAGATACATATTTTCACGCATTTGTAGTCCCTTAGAAAGTTAAATTTAATTACAAACCTTTGTAACTAGATTCAAATTTTAATGGTTTTATTTCATGAGCAGCAAACAGCATAAAACCTGAACAGACTGCGAGTTATTTGCAGGCTGTTCTGATTTTCTGAGTGTCAGTGGTTCAAGCCCAGTTGAGGGTTACTGTTTTTTTCTTTCATTAATTTTATTCTTCTTTTTTACTGGAGCCCCTTAGATCCAATGTTTACATTTATCAATATTAAGCATTTAATGACAAACTTCAATACATGCTAAAATGTGTGAAAAGGTCCCTTAAAGTACAAACATTATTATTAAACAGTATTCTTTAAAAAAAAATATACTTAAACAATATATTTAGAGTCAATATAAAGCAGTGAAACTCCAGTCGATTGAGCAGTATTGCATTCTTATTATAAACAAGTCTAGCATTGCAAAGCACACTTAGTTTTATAATTCTTCATTTAAAACAATATGTTTATTATTAAAGCACCATTTAAAGCCTGAAGGTATGAAAACTCGGAGGTATTTTAATTAAATCAATAACTGCTCATTATTCTAAAATCTAAGAATTAGATGTTGGATACTGGCCTAAGATTGTTTCCCAACAATTTCGAATTTTTAATGGATAAGTAAAATAATGGAAAGTTTTATTGAAACCAGGTATAATGGTATGATATTTTCCAAAACTTCTACTCCAAGGACAATGTTTTACAATAACCCTTTCATGCTCAGAACCAAATTGAAAATTGCCATATGCAGTCAAGCATAAAATTAGAACAGGCTGCGAGTAATTCACAGCAGTTTTCTAAGTTATTTTTGCTGTTTGCAACTTATCAGTATCTTAGGGTTAGACAGGCTTTAAAACATTAATGTATTAAACTTTCCCCACTCAAAAGCAAAGTTAAAATGGCTATGTGCAAACAGCATAAAACCAGAAGAGCCTGCCAGTAACTCGCAGTCTGTTCAGGTTTTATGCTGTTTGCTGCTCATCAGTATCTAAGGGTTGGAAATGAAGCCTTTAAAACTTGAATTTAATAAGAAAGGTCTTAAATTCGATTCTTTTCTAAGGGACTACACATGTGGAAAAACATGTATCTGAGTGGTAAAGGGTTAAACAAGGTCTTGAATTCAATATGATTTTCTAAGGGATTTTGCACAAGTCAAAGTGCGTATCTCAGTGGTAAAGTGTGTTAAAAATGTATTCAAGCTTTGTGAGTGATATTAGTATATTCTTGTAATATTACGCTTCTCCGATCAAAAAAATATTTTTTCAGGGTTTGAAAGGATCAAGGGGAGAGCCTGGTTATGCAGGTGTACCTGGTACTCCCGGAAGGGTCGACCTGCCCCCTAACCCTATAACGAAAGGGTCAAAAGGGTCGCCAGGAATGCCAGGTTTGGATGGTCTGATGGGTATTGAGGGACCATCTGGTGACAGGGGAGATCCTGGCTCTGCGGGCCCAGAGGGACTTAAGGTAGGGCATGCTTGAAGCAGTGTTGATTCTAGTTTGAACTTAGCACATGAGGGCCTTTGGCTATCTTGTTTAATTAAACATTTGACAACAAAATCTGGTTGTCAAAATGAGGATGCTAATCTGTTCTGTCCGTTTTTGCAGCTTTTTTTTTACAAAGGTAGTAAAATGAAGATAAATATGTGTCTTGTTTTGAGAAAACTGGGCATAATTCATGTGCATAAAGTGTCATCCCAGATTAGCCTGTGCAGTCCGCACAGGCTAATCAGGGAAGACACTTTCCGCTTAAACTAGATGGTAAAAAGTGACATCCTTTAAACGAAAAATACCATTAAAGCGGAAAGTGTCGTTCCTGATTAGCCTGTGTGGACTGCACAGGCTAATCTGGGACAACACTTTACGCACATGCATTATGCCCAGTTTGTCAGAACGCGACTCAATATTTTCATGACAGTGTTTTTATCTTTCTTTTTACACAGGGTCTCCCAGGTGTGCCTGGTTTAGATGGCCTGGACGGTATCCCTGGGCAACGGGGAAATCCTGGATTGAAGGGCATTATGGGAGATTTCACAGACGGAATTCCTGGACTGACAGGGCAAAAGGGATTTGCAGGATTTGATGGAACACCTGGCCGAAAAGGAAACGTTGGTAGGAATAAAACAGTCTGGAATTTGTATGTTCCAATATATGAATCATGTTTTTATATGGGACACTGAACTAGCACCATGCAAATTTTCTTTAAATCAATGCCTCATGGTAGCTTTTATATAATCTGTAAAAAAAATACAAAAAAGTGAACAAATTTAAAAAAGACTGTAAACTCACAATTGTTCGATTATAACCATGACTATTTGTGTTTGATTCCATCCATTACTGTTGGCAGTGTTTGGATGTTTTACAACTTTATCGTGATTGCTGAATCTCTGAATGACATTGTCATAAAAATCCTGTGATGATGCCAATTATTACATATAATTTCACATGTTTGTTACGATTTACATGATGATAAAAAGTAGCAAGGTTGTTAATTGTCCCCTATCGGTTTCACCGGAGGGACTTATGGTTTGCGCTCTGTCCGTCTGTCAGTCAGTCACACTTTTCTGGATCCTGCGATAACTTTTAAAGTTCTTAATATTTTTTCATGAAACTTGAAACATGGATAGATGGTTATTATGCACGTCATTTCATTTTGTTCCTATGCCAAAAATTCTGATTGCTATGGAAACAAATAATATAAAAAAAATCTGACAATGGTGGAATTTCCAACAAAGGTGGAGCCGGTAGGGGACAATATTGCTTGGCAACAGTTTTGTTTGTATCTTTTAGCTAGCTTGGTGAATGTCCAGGTAATTACACCCATGCAAACAAATTTGATAGGGGTATGCTGGAGTCAACATTAAAAAAAACCCACATAAATCTGCTCATGCTCGTATTTTAATTTGTTTGAGTAATTATACCATAGGAAAGAGTAGAAGTATCCCTTTCAATGAATTTTCATTGGATCAAAAATGTATAATTATAGTTCCATGGGAGCAGTAGCCTCCAGTGGTTGCATGCTTGCCTATGAATCAGAAAATCTGTGATTCCATTGCTAGTCCCACACCTTGAATGTGTACCTGTCATGGAAATAATCCAACCTGCTGTTGCTTCTCACTGGGCCACGGTTTTAGTGGATGACCGATAACCCAGTAATTGGCCAGTAATGTGAAGTAGGCTGAAGATGTACCATCAATATCAGACTGTTAACCCAAAGCCTTCAAAGAAATACCATCAATATCAGACTGTTAATCCAAAGCCTTCAAAGAATTACCATCAATATCAGACTGTTAACCCAAATCCTTCAAAGAATTACCATCAATATCAGAATGTTAACCCAAAGCCTTCAAAGAATTACCATCAATATCAGACTGTTAACCCAAAGCCTTCAAAGAATTACCATCAATATCAGATTGTTTACCCAAAGCCTTCAAAGAATTACCATCAATATCAGACTGTTAACCCAAAGCCTTCTAAGAATTACCATCAATATCAGACTGTTAACCCAAAGCCTTCAAAGAAATACCTCCAATATCAGACTGTTAACCCAAAGCCTTCTAATAATAACAATCAATATCAGACTGTTAACCAAAAGCCTTCAAAGAATTACCATCAATAACAGACTGTTCACCCAAAGACTTCAAAGAATTACCATCAATATCAAACTGTTCACCCAAAGCCTTCAAAGAATTACCATCAATATTAGACTGTTAACCCAAAGACTTCAAAGAGTTACCATCAATAACAGACTGTTCACCCAAAGCCTTTAAAGAATTACCATCAATATCAGACTGTTAACCCAAAGCCTTCAAAGTATTACCATCAATAACAGACCGTTCACCCTAAGCCTTCAAAGAATTACCATCAATATCAGACTGTTAACCCAAATCCTGCAAAGACCTACCATCAATATCAGACTGTTAACCCAATGCCTTCAAAGAATTACAATCAATATCAGACTATAAACCTCAGGCCTCACAATATTTATGTTGCACTGTTTTCAGGTGACAAGGGTGACCCAGCCCCTTTCATGGAGAGCCTTAAGGGGTCGCCAGGTGATGTGGGATTGGAGGGGCTTCCAGGCATGGACGGGCTATTTGGACTGCCAGGTGGGTGTCTTTAGAGGTGTTTAGGATTCATGGGGGTAAAGGGTTTGTAAATTAGAAAGAGTTAATTGTTTTAAAACCTACAACAAAATATATATATATATATTGTGTGTTGTATGAATTTTGAATAATACATCAAATGTTGAATGGACATCATTTTGTAAGTTTTTAAACACTATTTGTAACATGTTGTTAATGTTATTTTTTTTTAATATTCTGTCTGTATGTTAAGTATCATAAACGTTTTTAGCTCACCTGAGCACAACGTGCTCATGGTGAGCTTTTGGGATCGCCTTTTGTCCGTCGTCCGTTGTGCGTCCGTCGTGTGTGCGTCGTCAACATTTTACCTTGTGAACACTCTAGAGGCCACATTTCTTATCCAATCTTCATGAAACTTGGTAAGAACATTTGTTCTGATAATACCTCGACTGAGTTTGAAACTGGGTCATGCTGGGTCAAAAACAAGGTCACTAGGTAAAAAAAAAAGAAAAACCTTGTTAACACTGTAGAAGTCACATTTGATGCCCATTCTTCATGTAAATTTTGCCAAAACTAAGTTTAGTTAAAAAATTATTCTGGTCCGTTGAAAAACCTGGCCACTAGGGGCAGTATTCCTTATATGGCTATATAGAAACCTTGTGAACACTCTAGAAGTCACAATTTTTGCCCAATCATCTTGAAACTTGGTCAAAACATTATTTTTATTGATATCATAGATGAGTTTGAAAATGGTCCAGATCGGTGAAAAAACATGGCCGCCAGGGGGCGGGGCAGTTTTCTCTATATGTATATAGTGAAAACATTTTAACACTCTAGAAGTCACATTTTTGGTCCAATCTTTATGAAATTTTGTCAGAACATTTGTTTCATGGATATGACGGTTGAGTTTGAAAATGGTTCAGATCGGAAAATAAACATGGCTGCCAGAGGGGGGGGGTCTTTTTCCTTACATTTATATTGTAAAAAAGCTTGTGAACACTCTAGAAGTCACATTTTTTGCCTAATCATCATGAAATTTGGTCAAAACATTGGTTATGTGGATACTTCGGACGAGTTTGAAAATAGTCGTGAACATTTGAAAAAACATGGCCATAATAACAGGGGATTATTATGTTGATGATTGGTTGGGGATGAAGTGCAACAAACCTATTTTTGCCATCTGAAAACCCTTTATTAAATAATCTCAAAATTTTAAGTATTAATAATGATTGCACAGAAAATTACTTAGCGGAGAAACAACTGTATATAACAGTTTAGAGTCAGGCCCCAAATTCCTGTGCTGGCCACTTTTCACACATTTTGTTGCATGTAATTTAATGACCGCAGACCAATGAAATAACCATTAGCCACAGCAGGTTCCTCATTATCTCTGACAGTTGCTTCATGCCTAACCCCTTGTTTACAGCCCTTTGCGGTGAACAGCATGGAACAGCAATTGCTATACAGTGGTATCAATACATGTATAAAGATAAAAACATAAATAGATCTGTCTGGCATTTATTTTCGTATAAAAATCAGCATGCTGACTGCATAAAAAGAACAGATTACATGTACAACATTGAAGGAAGCTCTTGAAATAGCAAAATTATGTACTTATATATTTCCTAGAAAGGTTTATACAATATATATAAATTTAATGGGCGTGATATTTCATATTTCTTAGCTTTAAGTACAGTGATGCCTGATTGAACTTACTTAATATGGCTATTATTTAACTTATAACTTTCACAAAATCCCAGTGTATATTATGAATATCAAGAAGAAAAAGTAAAGATATGTACGCAAAAATATCCTTTACAGCTTAGGCAACAACTGTTGTCAAAATTCAATTATATTGATCAATAAACAATATATTGAAATATTATCCAACTTTACTGTTGAACATTTATTGACAAAAAACTATCGTGTCTACATGTACACATATCATATCACAGATATACTTTGTTCAAGAATTAAAGAGATAGAGAAAATGTACTTAAAATCAACTATTTGCGATACTTATGATAATAAATGCAGCTTGTATTTGAGAATAAATTTCAAAATTAAAATGCATTTTAGTTATGCATTGGTTGTAAATAAAGAGTAGAAGCGTAGAGGAATTGTTTACAAACAACACTTACCAGTGCTCCATCCAGCTTTCCAAAATAGAGGAGGGCTTCCCCAACAAGGGCACATTTCATGCGTAATTTTGGAAAATAGGGCATTTGGTTATAAATATACTTAAGTATATACTTTGGTTATACTATATACTTATTAATTGTAAACATTAATGCATTGGATGACTTCACCAATTGTATGCTGTTCCTCATTTGTGTAATGAAATAACAATAAATATATTACTATCTACATTGGCGCTAAGGTAAGTTACAAATGTGAATAATTAACAAAAATTAAATCTTAAATGAAGTATGAAATTTCATTTTAAATCATAAATACAGATTGATATACAAAAGTCATGTAGGCCTACATGGATGATATGTGAAATACAGTATTATGTGAAAGTCAGAAATACCATTATTCTCATTAATTTTATATACAGACGTATGTCATGTATGATATGTGAAATGCAGTATTACTTGAAAATCAGCGTATCATTGTTCTAAATAACTTTGAATGGAAAAACAGTGAAAACATATTTTAATTATAGAGCAAACTAAGTCTGTACTACCGCCTGTCTGCTCAGCACTCATCCTCTTTTGAAGATTTTACACTAAATAATCGAACTATAAAGCGCAAGTAAAGTATGTACACTTGTCTGTATGAAGTACTTTTATTATTTTGAAGTCCACCTTCCCAGAATAGTTTTGTTCCTTTGGGTCTTAGGTGAGCGCCTTAGGGCCCATGGCCCTCTTGTTGCATTTTCATGAACAATGACCTTTTTTAAGCCCACCTGAGCACAAAATGCTCATGGCGAGCTTTTGTGATCGCCTTTTGTCCGTCTTCCGTTGTGTGTTGTCTGCGACGTCAACATTTGCCTTGTTCACTCTCGAGAGGCCACATTTATTGTCCAATTTTCATGAAATTCGGTCAGAAGATTGGTTTCAATGATATCTTGGATGAGTTCGAAAATGGTTATGTTTGCTTGAAAAACATGGCTGCCTAGGGGCCGGGCATTTTTCCTTACATGGCTATATATGGCTATAGCAAAATCTTGTTAACACTCTAGAGGCCACATTTATTGTCCGATCCTCATGAAACTTGTTCAGAAGATTCATCAAGTTCGAAAATGATGTCGGTTGGTTGAAAAACATGGCCGCCAGGGGGCGGGGCACTTTTCCTTGTATGGCTATAGTAAAACCTTGTTAACACTCTAGAGGTCACATTTATTTTCCGATCTTCATGAAACTTGCTCAGAAGATTTGTGCCACTGATATCTTTGATGAGTTCAAAAATGGTAACCTTTGCTTGAAAAACATGGCTGCCAAGGGGCGGGGTATTTTTCCTTATATGGCTTTATATGGCTATAGTAAAATCTTGTTAACACTCTAGAGGCCACATTTATTGTCAAATCTTTATGAAACTTGGTCAGAAGATTCATCCCAATAATATCTTGGACGAGTTCGAAAATGATGTCGGTTGGTTGATTAACATGGCCGCCAGGGGGCGGGGCATTTTCCTTATTATTGGCTATAGTAAAACCTTGTTAACACTCTAGAGGCCACATTTATTGTCCAATCTTGATGGTTAGAAGATTTGTCTTAATGGTATCTCGGATGAGAACGAAAATGGTTACGTTTTCTTGAATAACATGGCTGCCAAGGGGCGGGGCATTTTTCCTTATATGGCTATATAAGGCTGTAGTAAAATCTTGTTAACACTCTAGAGGCCACATTTATAGTTTGATCTTCATGAAACTTGGTCAGAAGATTCATCCCAGTAATATCTTGGACAAGTTCAAAAATGATGACGGTTGGTTGAAAAACACAGCCACCACAGAGGCGGGGCTATTTTCCTTATTTGGCTATTACTATATAAGTAAAACCTTGTTAACACTCTAGAGGTCACATTTATTTTCCGATCATCATGAAACTTGGTCAGAAGATTTGTCTCAATGATATCTTGGATGAGTCCGAAAATGGTTTTGGTTGCTTTAAAAACATGGCCACCAGGGGCGGGGCATTTTTCCTTAAATGGCTATATGTGGCTATAGTAAAACCTTGTTAACACTCTAGAGGCCACATTTATTGTCCAATCTTCATGAAATTTTGTCAGAAGATTGGTCTCAATGATATCTTGGATGAGTTCGAAAATAATTATGTTTGCTTGAAAAAAAAATGGCTTCCAAGGGGCGGGGTATTTTTCCTTATATGGCTATAGTAAAATCTTGTTAACACTCTAGAAACCACATTAACTGTCCGATCTTCATGAAACCTGGTCAGGAGATTCATCCCGATAATATCTTGGATGACTTAAAAAATGATGCCGGTTGGTTGAAAAACACGGCTGCTAGGGGGCGGGGCATTTTTTCCTTATATGGCTATAGTAAAACCTTGTTAACACTCTAGAGGCCACATTTATTTTCCTATTTTCGTGAAACTTGGTCAGAAGATTTGTCCCAATAATATCTTGTTATCTCAGGTGAGCGACTTTGGGCCTTTCAGGCCCTCTTGTTTATCACTTTGAATTATTGTTTAAACTGTAACAGATTAAATAATCAAGAACATCAAAATAAGAAAATCTGAAGATGAAAAATATCTGGAAATGACCATGTATTTTGCAGACAGTTAAGTTTTTAATAATCAAGAGAGTGGTTAATTAAATTGTTGTCTATCAAGTTCAGTGCTTTAGCTCAGAGGATTTGAAAAGGGCAGGGGGGGCTATTTTGTCAAAAGGGCACTTTCAACACGCAGAATTTTCTCAAAAGGGCACTTTCGAGCGCAGGTAGTATCTGGAATGCTCCATGTTGCATATTAATTTTTGTTAGAATATATTATTTCCATTATTATTAAACCATGCAAATAAAATGTATACAATGAGGAATAAATTAATAACAATATAACAAAAGAATTGTAAATTATAATGTCTTTGAAAAAAAATAAATATTTTTTTTAATAATAAAAGAGCAGTCTGGGGCACTGGAAGGACAGGGCGGGGCTTCGGAAGGGCAGGGCAGGGCGCCCTTCCATTTAGGCCTAGCTGGAGCAAGTTAAAACAATTGTAAATAAATATCCTATAATAAATTGTATGCCTTCACAATTAAGGCGTGAAAGGAGAGTCTGGTTTCCCGGGTGAACCTGGACGCGAAGGTGAAACTGGAGTTCCGGGAAGACCTGGACGGGATGGAGTTCCGGGCGGCCGTGGACTGGATGGGGAAAAGGGCTTTCCTGGCCTGAGCGGTGATGTTGGAACCCCCGGGTTTCCTGGTGAGCCTGGATTGCCCGGCAGGGAAGGAACCAATGGACTGAATGGCTTCAAGGTGCGAGGGCTATTTCTTGTCAATTTGTTTGTTGATAAATGAGAGTGTTTACCATTTATACAGAGTTTAATAAAAATAACAGATTTATTCCAACACAAGTTCAAATTAAAAATTATGTTTTTAGTATTTAAATTTCTGTAGTAGTTTTAACAAGGAGGTCTAAGGCTTGCAAACAAACAAACTCTCTGAAAAAACTTCACTGAATAATCTCAAATTCATGCATGTGCAAACATGCATCTGTTAGGTGTATTGGTAATTTTACATTAAAAGCTTATAAATATAACTAGGATGCTAATATTAATGCCAGTTTTTCTAACAGAAATGTAATGTAGCATATGATTTGTTTCCCCTCCATTCCAAGATCATAGGTTATCACACTAATAACACACAAACATGCTGTTTCTTTATGTTACTTAAATCAACTCAGTGCTATATAACCCTTTCGAACTTAGATGGAAAGTGAAAAAGGATTTATGCAAACAGCATAAAACCAGAACAACCTGCTAGCTACTCGCAGTCTGTTCAGGTTTTATGCTGTTTGCTGCTTTCCAGTATCTAAGGTTTGGTAATGAAGCTTGGAAAACTTTTAGTAAGAAAGGTATATATGAAATTTCATTTGATTTTCCAACGATCTTCAATGAGTTTCTGAGTGGAAGAGGGATAAAATTGTGAATAACATATGAGACACATTCTGCAAAAAGTGGGCTTAATTTATGTGCATAGTGTCATCCAAGATTAGCCTGTGCAGTTTGTGCAAGCTTATCAGGTAAGACATTTCGTGCCTTAACTGGATTATCATTTTGAATGGACTCTCTTTAAATGAACAATTCAATAAAAGCGGAAAGTGTCGCCCTGACAGCACAGGCTTATCTGGGACAGCACTTTATGCAGATGGATTTAGCCCAATTTTCCTAGAAGGTGGCTTTTTTCATTCCAGGGTGAACGTGGTGAGCCAGGTCGTCTCCTTGGTGACCTCATTCCGGGAAGCCGAGGCACTCCGGGTCGTCCTGGGCTCAGGGGCATAGATGGTGAACCCGGACAGTTTGGAGAAGATGGTATCCCAGGGTTCCCAGGTGTTAAAGGGCCCCAGGGTAAGTTCTTTTGAATGTGTTGTTAAAATTGCCGCAAATACAGTCCAACCTGCCCGAGCGACCGCCTGTTAATAGCGACCGACAGTCAATAACGACCACACCGATTTCCTCCCGAACGATTTCACTATATATTGAACCTGCGAATAAAGCCCACCTGTGAACAAAGACCAACGACCACCCTTTTACATTCCCAAACTCCATTTTGATAGCTTACAACGACCACTGCAATCATAAAAATCGCAACTTTCAAAAAACAAAATGGCCGCCAGGACGCTGCGTAGTCACATGATACACATCTTACCAGTGGACTCGTCGGTCGCTATGGAGATATTGGCAAGTGACAGTTTATTGCACTCGATAGCAGTTGTTTGTTTATTTAACATGCATTGCTAATTGGTAGTCGCCTGCTTCTTTTATGCATTTGACAGTTTGTCAAAAGTGTAAAAATTTGCCTTTGTATTTAAGTGACTCGCGATTAATGTACTAATTGCCGAAAATATCAAAGACAAATTTGGCTTTCATAAACTCATTAAGGAAATTAACAGTTTCATATCATTTACGATGCCTATTAAAGACAAACATTTTGATAGTCATTCTCTTCTTAAATTTCTCCGTAATAAGACGTTCATAGATTATAGAAAAGTAAATTGTCAGTTCAAGTTAACCGTCATGGCTTCCAAGCGTAAGTTCTTGACTTTGGAAGAACGCGTTAAGGTCATTAGTTTGTTAGGTGAAGGACACAGTTGTAGACGAGTGGCTAGTGATCTTGGTGTAGGAAAAACTCAAATTCAGAGCATTTTAAAGCGTAAACGTGAGATTATGGACGAATTCGAGGAGAACGTAAACTGTGAAAGTAAACGCCCTAAGCGTGAGTCGGAATTCGCGTCAGTGAATGACTTAGTGCATAAGTGGTTTGTTGACGCAAGTGCAAGGCTGTTGCCTGTGTCTGGACCTATGATCCAGGAGAAAGCCTTGAAGTTTGCGTGTGAGTTAGGATATTTGGACTTTAAGGCTAGCAATGGCTGGCTCGCGTCTTTTGTAAAAAGAAACAGCATTGTATTTAAGATTCAGAGTGGTGAGCGGGGTGAAGTCAAGAGTGATATTGTAAGAGACTGGAAGGAGAGGCTACCCACTGTGTGTGCCGGGTACGAACCCAAGGACATCGTCAATATGGATGAGAGCGGTCTATTCTTTAGGGATTCGACCCGGTCGACCTACTTCACCAAGGGTGAATCGTACGCCGGCGGCAAGCGATCAAAGCTTCGCATCACAATTGCACTCTGTGCATCCATGACAGGTAATGTAACATTATGTTAAAGTGATATTAGACGCATTTTTTCACTGTTGAATTGAGCTGAAAATAATTAATAAAAGTTGTTAATTAAAAATATATTTTATATTCGATATTTTACATGACTCATCCAGTCCTCTAAGCCGAAATGATCCGTAAAACAAAATTGTGTCTGTGTGTCGTTTGAACGAATCTGCAATAAAACTTCACATCGCACATGCATGATCAGTTGTCAAACGAAAGTACGGTTGATATTCAAATGCATTATTTTTCTCTTTAAAAATGAGAACACATCATTATCTTAAAATTTCTGTTTGTCTTTTTAGGCGAGAAGCTGAAGCCGCTCGTTATTGGAAAGTCACGGAAGCCGCGCTGCTTTGGATCCATAGACGTACGGAAGCTGCCGGTCCGTTATGAGGCAAATCGAAAAGCTTGGATGATCACCCCTCTGATGGAGGATTGGCTCAGGGACCTTGATCGCCAGATGGGGAAGCAGAAGCGAAACATCCTGTTGCTGCTCGACAACGCCCCAGTCCACCCCGACATCAAACTGAAAAACGTGAACTTTCAGTTCCTTCCGCCGAACACGACGTCTTTGGTACAGCCAATGGATGCGGGAATAATTCAGGCCGTGAAACTTAAGTTCCGGAAGCGGCAGCTTAAGTACGTCCTGGAAGAGATGGACCGTCATCCCACCAAGCTTGGTCCCGAAATACTGCGCGACATCTCGATCCTCGACGCCATCTATTGGATCTCGGCTGCTTGGCGGGAACTCTCAACAGAGACGATTTCAAAGTGCTTCGGGAAGTGTGGCCTCATACCTGACTTCCTAACAACGGGCGACCATGCGACCGTCGTGAGTGACACTGATTTTGAACCTGAGGACGATCTTCCCCTGTCCATGCTTCGTGTCTCCAAGGAGCTCTTCAGTTGTGATATCACTGAACTCGACAAGATTGACAACAATCTGCCGACTTGCGATAACAACATGGATTTCTGGGAGCGACCGGCACCCCAGATCCTCGCCGATCTCAATGGAAACACCGCCGCCGATGCCGCCGCTGAGCATGACGAGGACGACGATGGAACAGAAGCTCCCAAGTGTGTTAGTGTTAGTGAAGCAGCTGAGTGCCTTCAGAAGCTGCGCTCGTTTGCAGTTCTTAAAAATGACTGCTTGCTGAACTCAATCATGGAAGCACAGGATGTGTTTATCAAATATAGGATGGACTCTAGTGTCAAGCAGAGTAAAATAAGTGATTTTTTTAAGTGAGTGTTTTGATTTTGTGTGTGTCTTGAGTGAAGGGGGACGGGGGTCGTAGTGCTTATTGTGTGTTGTTGTTTCTACTGGTATTTCATGTATAAATGTTTGCTATGTTATGTGTATTTTGTACTTTGTTCTTTGTAGAATTACATGTACATGTACGTATACATGTATGTCAATAGTTATTTATACAGTATATGACAAATTAAATAAATAATTAAAACATAAGAGAATAGAAATGCAACATGTAATAAATATACAAATGTAAAACAAAACTGTGTTTTCAATCCTTTATTTCATTATACATGCATAAGTATTCAAACATTTAAATAATAGAGCACATACATAGATAAGGTACCTGTTAAAAAACTACTAGCATATTTTGCAAAGTTTCGATCGACCCTGCGAATAAAGACCACCTGTGAACAAAGACCACAACGACCAAATCCCTTGAGTGGTCTTTATTGACAGGTTGGACTGTATATCTGAAAATGTTACTTAATAATACTGTCTATAAGTACTTACATATTGATCTGATATTTTTGTTTAATATTTTGCTCTTTTTGTTAATTGTTCTGCAAGATTAGCATAGCATTTCTGACAATATATTTATCAACCCTACACACATGTTAAACCATTTAATTTTATGTCATTTGTGCAAACTTTTTGAAGTAAGTGAATCATTCATCATGAAGATGATAATAGATAGTGGCTTGTTTGCATTTTTCAATCCAGACTCTATATGGAAACTTAGCTTCAAAATTATTAAGATGTAAGAAAACATCTTCAATATTCTCTTAGTATGGGTTTGCACTGACCAAATCCGTAGTAATCAGGAAACAAAGTAATATTTGAGGTAAATATTGTAATCAGAAAACAAAATAATATTACAGGTAAACCTTGTAATCAGGAAACAATGTCATATTTTAGGTAAACCTTGTTATCAGGACACAAAGTAATATTTTAGGTAAAGCTTGTAGTCAGGAAACAAAGTCATATTTCAAATAAACCTTGTAATCAGGAAACGAAGTCATATTTCAGGTAAACCTTATACTCAGGAAACAATGTCATATTTTGGGTAAACCTTGTAATTAGGAAACAAAGACATATTTTGAGTAAACCTTGTAATCAGGAAACAAAGTTAAATTTCAGGTAAACCTTGTAATCAGGAAACAAAGTCAAATTTTAGGTAAACCTTGTAATCAGGAAACAAAGTCATATTTCAGGTAAACCTTGTAATCAGGATACAAACTCATATTTGAGTTAAACCTTGTAATCAGGAAACAAAGTCAAATTTTAGGTAAACCTTGTAATCAGGAAACAAAGTCATATTTCAGGTAAACCTTGTAATCAGGATACAAACTCATATTTCAGGTGACAATGGTCGTAGGGGCCTGAATGGGCTATCTGGACGCAAGGGTGAGCGCGGGGCAATGATCGAGGGACAGAGGGGCTACAAAGGGGAGCCTGGGGCTCCAGGAGAACCAGGACTGAATGGTTTCATAGGGATCCGGGGCGATGCGGGTCTTCCAGGACTTACCGGGTTTTCCGGGGAGAAAGGATCCCCAGGAGAGATGGGCGGGGACGGTTTCCAGGGGGTGCGCGGTCGGAGGGGTCCTGCAGGACCAAAGGGATTCCCTGGGTTTAATGGAAGAGCAGGTGCGGATCAGAAATTTTATTTTTTACACTTTGTGCTTTTATTCACCTTTTAAACATGATATCCTGAATTCAATGGCAGAGCAGGTGGGGTTTAAAAAGCATTTTTATACTAAAACTTTTATGGTAAAGGCCAAGGAGGTATAGAATTTTTTTTTTAAAGTCCTTTTTTAGACTGTGCAAGCTAAGTTTTTTCATTTGGCCTTTAAAACAGATCATAAGTAATTTTGCTTAATTCTGCTTTTGCGTTAATTGTACTTTTAAACATGATATTCCAAGTTGATTATCCAAATAAGCACAAAACTGAAAGTCTTGCACTGATCAATGTTAAGAAGGCTTATAGCTCAGTCAGGCTGCCAACATGTTCCTGTCCTCAAGCAATAATACGAGTATCCTTTGGGTTTCTTCCCAAACCATTTCTTTATTATCCCCCGCCATAGGCGGAGGGATATTGTTTTGGCGTTGTCCGTCTTTCCGTCCGTCTGTCTTTCAGCCGTCCGTCCGTCCGGAACTTTTGTGTCCAGACCCATATCTTGGAAGTGCTTTGGCAGATTTCATTGAAACTTGGTATGAGAATATATATTGATAAGAGGATGATGCAGGCCAAAAGGCATTGTACACCGTCTGTTAATAAAGGAGTTATGGCCCTTTGTATCTTGAAAAAATGCTTTTTTGTGTATCCGGAGCCAAATCTTGGAAGTGCTTTGGCTGATTTCATTGAAACTTGGTATGAGTATATATATGGATAAGAGGATGATGCGTGCCAAATGGCGTTGTACACCATCTGTTAATAACGGAGTTATGGCCCTTTGTATCTTGAAAAATGCTATTTTGAGTGTCAATAATAACACTATTGTTACCAGATGCATATTGGCGGGGGATATCAATTCAACGAATTTGCTTGTGTTGCAAATAAAGAATAGACTAAAATCCAAGGAAATATGTTCAGCGTTTGATTACATGTATATAAAGACAACATATGTTTCTTGTGTCATACACAAAGTTTTCTAGATGAAGAATTGTGTACTTAAAGGAAATGGCTTTCAGCTTGTATTGAACTGTGTTATACTATAAGCATGTCACTGTTTAAAGAATATTCTTTATGTTTAGACTTAAATCTAAGAATTTGTTGGTAAATATGGGTCCAGGATGGCATGCTCAAAATGCTTATTTCAATAACTGTTTTTATGCCATCCATTATTTAAATTTGTAATTTTTGCATGCAATGGAGATTGCCATTTTATATATGATAGATTTGTATTCATATTTATGCCAATGCATTATTCAAATTGTACTTGAGACGACTTCTGAGAAAAGGGGGTTAAATGCATGTGTGCAAACTGCACGGGCTAGCCTAAAGTGGATTTTTGCAAATAAGAGATGAAAAATATCATCAAAGGGGATTGTGTCTTTCCTGATTAGCCTGTGTAGACTGCCTTAAACCCCATTTTCACATAGTGATGCTAACCTGAGATCAGTTGTTAATGGGATTCACTGTGTTACAGGACTCAAGGGAGAAAAGGGAGTCATGGGGCAGTCAGGAACACCTGGTCAGAAGGGCATTGATGGAACCTCAGGAAACCCAGGCGCCATAGGTAAGTCTGCGGTCACGGCAAGTACACATGTTGCTTTCAATGCATATTAATCAAAATAAATATGAATATAAAGGATAAGCATTGCTGTTCTTTAAACTTTCCCACTCAGAAGCAAAGTGAAAATGGCTATGTACAAACAGCAGAAAACCAGAACAGCCTGTGAGTAACTCTCAGTCTGTTCAGGCTTTATGCTGTTTGCTGCTCATGAGTATGTAAGGGTTGGAAATGAAGCCTTTAAAACTTGGATATTGTAAAAAAGGTCTTTAATTAAATGTAACTTTCTAAGGGACTACAAATGAGTCAAAATGCGTTTCTAAGTGGTAAAGGGGGAATTGTAAGCCTCTTCTTGTATATTACATATTGATAGGCCAGTATTATGTTATACTGTAGATATCGATGAGAAAAAATACAATGACAATAAAAATACGCCTTCAGTGAGATTCAAACTCATGGCTTCAGAAACAGTCTTCTTCAATGAAATGTTTACTGCACTAATGTCCATCTATGGAGGGTCCATGCATGAATGTGAACATCATGTTTATTTTATTCATGTCAAGGTTATTACTATAAATGATTTTTCTGTGCTTACTTTGATTTGTCAGTGGATTTTATTGAGCATTTTTAAAAATGAACAGAATGCAACTAGTTATAAACATATGTTTGTACTTTTATTACTGATTTAAATTGCTCATTCAGTATGCAGTTTTTAATGAGCTTTTTGCAAATTATGCCTAATTTATTTGCCTGTTTTTCTGGTCAATTTTTTTTTCCCTCTCACCATTGCCGAATTAATGACCACTTCAAATATTTACTGATTTTTCGAGTTCTCTGAATGTTACTGTGCACGTTGATCAGTTAAAAATTTCTATAATTCCCTTCTTAACCCATTAATGCCTGTGGTGGACTCTCTCATCCTTCTAAATTGGATCTATTTATTCCCAAAATTAGGGATTTCTATTTTATTTTTTTCTATGGGTTAAAAAAATTATCTTCATAAAAGTTTGATCTATATGGAGTATCTTTATGTATTTTAGGCCAGAAAGGTGAAAGGGGTATTCCGGGAACCCCTGGCATTCGGGGCCTTGACGGAACCCGGGGTATGAAAGGAAACAATGGGTTTCCGGGACAGGATGGGCGTCCAGGACAGGACGGTATTAACGGAGAGAAGGGACAACCTGGAGATAGCGGGATTTTTGGATTGGACGGACTCCCTGGGGATAATGGCAGGCCGGGATCGGACGGGGCCAAAGGGTCAAAGGGAGAGATAGGGCTGTCTGTGAAAGGTCAAAGAGGTATAAAATGTGTTTTTAAAATTCCTTGTTTAGACAGCGTGCACATTTAGTCTTGTTAGCTTGCATTCAACGCTGAGAACTGTTTAATGTTGATTTGATACAGCCAATATTGTCTCCCCTGAGCAAAAGTGCTCATGGTGAGCTTTTAAGGAAGATAGACCTCTGGCATCCAAAATCTTACAAAATGTGCTTATATGGAACCAAAAAAACACACAGCCTTTATATTAGGTATGTGATACCAGATTTTGGTCCTTTACAAAGGTTGTACAAATCTGTCCAAGGGCAACCCCCATAACACCAATAAGGAAATCTTGGCCGACAATCTGGCCCATTTTTCTTAACTTGAGTTTTTCAAAAAAAATGATTCTACTATCTACTATTGTATATGTTTGCAAAATCACTTATACACCTCCTAACATCAGTTGTTCTCATACAATTCTACCTTATCACATATGTATATATTTGCAAAGTCACTTAAACATTCCCCTAGTAACTTGCATTTCCAAAGTTATTTACACACTTCAATGCCAACTTTAACATCTTAACCATTTCCCAATTTTAATTAAATTGAAAATGGCTATATGCAAAAAGCATTTAACAAGAACAGCTTGAGAGAACTAGCAGTCTGATCAGGTTTTATGCTGTTTTTTCCATCAGTATCTTAGGGCTTGAAATGAGGCCTTTTAAACTTGAATGTAGTTAGAAAGGTCTTTAAATTGATTTTCTAAGGGACGAAAATCATATCAAAATGTGTATCTGAGTGGTCAAAGGTTGACCATTCCCATAGTAACTTGCATTTCGCAAGTTATTCACACACTTCAATTGTAACTTTAGCATCATACCCATTTCCATGTAAACTTTAGCAGTTTACCAATTTCCATGGTTATTTTAGTAGTTTACCTTTTTCCATGGTTACATGAGCAGCTTATTCATGTCCATGGTTACTTAAGCAGCGCACACATAACTATGGTAACTTAAGCAGCTTTTCTCACTCCATGGTGACTTTACCATCTGACCCATTTCCATGGTTACTTAAGCAGCATACCCATTTTCATGGTAATTCTAGTAGACTTTCCATTTCCATGGTAACTTAAGCAGTGTACCCTTTTCCATGGTAACTCTAGAAGCCTACCCATATCCATGGTAACTTTACAAGCTGACCCATTTACATGGTTACTCTAGCAGCCTACCCATTTCCATGTTAACTTTACCAGCTGACCCATTTCCATGGTAACTTTAGCATTATCCTCATCACAATGATAACTTTAGCATCTACCTCATTTACATAGATTGTTTTTGTTCTGACCCACAGGTGCTCCGGGTCTCCCTGGGTTGGATGGTAGGATCGGGCTGCCCGGTGTGGGAGGGCAGAAAGGTCGTGCCGGTGAAATGGGATTACCAGGTAGGTCATAGTGTATAAGCTGATTAGCAAGAATAATTTCATTTTAACAGTAATATTTTGGTATTTTCATATTATGGCACATAATAAAGTAAATTATTTCAGTGTCCTTGGTCCCACAAATGTAAGTTTCCCTTGAATGGATAGAACAAATTTCAGCTTTGAATTATGTGCAGGATTTTTATTATTTTGCTTATAGGTCAATTAACATTACGTAAATGACATTTTTATGCTCCCCCAAAAATTATTTTGGGGGGAGCATATAGTCGCCGCTTGGTCTGTCCGTCCCTGTGTCCGTCCGTGTGTCAGTGTGTCGGTCCGTGCACAATTTTTGTCCGGGCTATTTCTCAGCAACTAATGACCGGAATTCAATAAAACTTTATGGGAAGCTTCACTACCAAGAGGAGATGTGCATATTTTCAGCGGGTTCTGGTCGGATGATTTTTCACAGAGTTATGGCCCTTTGAAATTTTCCATTAACTGTACAAATAGTGCAATTCTTGTCCTGGCTATTTCTCAGCAACTAATGACCAGAATTCAATGAAACTTTATGGGAAGCTTCACTACCAAGAGGAGATGTGCATATTATCAGCGGGTTCTGGTTAGATGATTTTTCACAGAGTTATGGCCCTTTGAAATTTTCCATTAACTGTACAAATAGTGCAATGCTTGTCCGGGCTATTTCTCAGCAACTAATTACTGGAATTCAATGAAACTTTATGGGAAGCTTCACTACCAAGAGGAGATGTGCATTTTATCAGAGGGTTCTGGTCGGATGATTTTTCACAGAGTTATGGCCCTTTTAAATTTTCTATAAAAAAATTCTTGTCCCTCCAACTACTGTGCCCTCAAGATGTTTCCTTTTATCTGAATATATAGTGCAATATTGTGACAAAAAAACCTTTGGGGAGCATCACCCATCTCCGACGGTTTCTTGTTTAAATTGTTTCTGTCTTTATTTTGAAACATAAATTTCTATAACATATGACAAGCATCAAATGACTTCATTAAAAGAACTGAAATGTATTTTGACAAGATGGAATTACAGTTCATTTTAAACCATGGGGTTGTAGTTAACTTCAAAGCTGATCTGTGATGATTGGATGACTGTTTAGTTTCCCTTGCACATAACAAAAAACCAGTTTTTTTATTGACTCAGCATGGTCATGTAATGACCTTTTTTCAGATAAGATCAGTATATTTTCACATCTAGTAAGCAACATTAAATGATGTCATTAAAGTCGGCAAAATGTCCTATTTGAACAAAGTATAGCTAGATTTTGCCCTGTTATTATGTGGATTTTGATGCTTGAGAATCAATAGAACTCAGTAAGAAAAATGAAGTGCATGTCTTCTTACTGACCTATCATGATGTGATACTGGGCAGTTAATTCATACATGATTGCTTCACATTTATATAGTCAATGTTTTATATTTAACCCTTTGCATGCTGGGAAATTTGTCGTCTGCTAAAATGTCGTCTGCTGAATTTCTAAAATTAGCATTTTCTTCGATTTTTTTTTCAAAGAATACTATCAGAATAGCAAACAGTTTGGATCCAGATGAGACACCAAGTTCTGTGGCGTCTCATCTGGATCCAAACTGTTTGCAAAGGCCTTCAAAATTCGGTTCCCGCACTGAAAGAGTTAAACTACGCTCTCACCCCAAATAGGGTCAGTAAGCAACAGTGTAATAAATAATTTTGTACTGAGTTTCTTGTCTATAAGGGATAATAGTAATTAGGCTCAAAAAAATCTTCACTCTTTCCTGATATAGTTTGCCTCAATATGCCTTTTGATATTTA
This sequence comes from Dreissena polymorpha, assembly GCF_020536995.1. NCBI lineage: Eukaryota > Metazoa > Mollusca > Bivalvia > Myida > Dreissenidae > Dreissena > Dreissena polymorpha. The sequence goes on from NC_068360.1 coordinate 41,392,079, forward strand.
ATTAAATATACACTTGTTTTGTTGAGTAACATGACAAAAATGTGGTCAATTTCTTTAAACTAACATTAAAAAAAGCCTTTTGAAGAGAAATATACCAGGAAAGAGTGAAGATTTTTCTTAGAATATTTGTGTCTTTCTGAGAAAACTGGGCATAATGTATGTGCGTAAAGTGTCATCCAAGATTAGCCTGTGCAGTCTGCACAGGCTTATCAGGTACGACACTTTTTGCTTAAACTAGATTTTTGGTAAAATGGGACTTCCTTTAAAGGAAAAATACCATAAAAGCGGAAAGTGTTGCCCTGATTAGCCTGTGCAGTCCTGCACAGGCTAATCTGGGACGAAACTTTACGCGGATGCATTTTGCCCAATTTTCACAGAAAAAGACACATTTGTGTGTTTTTCACAGGTCTGGACGGCATGAGAGGTGATAAGGGTTTGGACGGCAGGCCGGGGGAGGCAGGCGGCACAGGAAGGCCTGGACGGAAGGGGGACAGGGGAGATAACGGGGTCCCTGGATTCCCTGGGGAAAAGGGCCGCAGGGTAGGGTCTTCGTTTGAAGCTTTCTCTAATAAAAATAGGCTTTGTTAATTTAGAACTTATCAAACATTTTATGAGGGATGAAAAGAAACTGGTAAATCTAAAACTTGTTTGTGGAAATTAGGTACCAACTATTTTGTTATTGACATAGGTTGTGGTGGTAGAATTTTAATAGCACAACAGTTAAAATTTAGATTCTCGGTTATCTGTTACTATGTTTATCAAGTTGGACTTGTACAGAATGTATCTAGGGCTATGACGGTAAAGTTGTTGGCCTACTTTGGTAGCATCCAAGTTTATGATGGTCAAGTTGTAAACTTATTTTGTTGGTTATCTAGATCTATAATTGTCAAGTTGCAAACTTATTTTATTGGTATCTAGGTCTAAGACGGTCAAGTTGTAAACTTATTTTGTTGGTATCTAAGTCTAAGATGGTCAAGCAGTGCTCCAGCTAGGATTTGAAAAGGGCAGGGGGGCTTTTTTGTCAAAAGGGCACTTTCGACGCGCAGTATTTTGTCAAAAGGGCACTTTCGACGCGCAGTATTTTGTGAAAAGGGCATGTTCGAGCGCGCGGGTGTTTCTGGAATGCTTCCTATTGCATGTTAATTTATATGTTATAAATAATTGTATTATTCCCATTATTATTAAACCATTCAAATATAATGTCTACAATGGGATTAAACTAATTACAATGTAATAAGAGATTTATGAATTATCATATGTAAAAAAAAAAAAAAAAATTCTTTTTTTTTAGGGGGGGGGGGGGGCAGGGCGGAGGTTCGGGGGGGGGGGGGGGCAGGGGGCAGGGCGGGGGTTCGGGAGGGCAGGGCGCGGCGCCCTTCGATTTAGGCCTAGCTGGAGCACTGTCAAGTTGTAAACTTATTTCTTTGGTTATCTAGGTCTATAATTGTCAAGTTGTAAATTTATTATGTTGGTATCTAGGTCTATGATGGTCAATTTTAAACTTATTTTATTGGTATCTAGGTCTAAGACAGTCAAGTTGTAAACTTATTTTGTTGGTATCTAGGTCTAAGATGGTCAAGTCGTAAACTTATTTCTTTGGTTATCTAGGTCTATAGTTTTCAAGTTGTAAACTTATTTTGTTGGTATCTAGGTCTATGATGGTCAATTTTAAACTTATTTTATTGGTATCTAGGTCTAAGACGGTCAAGTTGTAAACTTATTTTGTTGGTATCTAGGTCTAAGATGGTCAAGTTGTAAACTTATTTCTTTGGTTATCTAGGTCTATGATGGTCAATTTTAAACTTATTTTATTGGTATCTAGGTCTATGATGGTCAATTTTAAACTTATTTTATTGGTATTTAGGTCTATGATGGTCCAGTTGTAAACCTATTTTGTTGGCATCTAGGTCTATGAATATCAAGTTGAAACTTATGGGGATGTTATTAATATTTGGTGCTTTAAGGAGCTACATGTATGATTTTAAATAGTAAGATCATGTTGGTGAAAGGTAACATTTACGTTTGTCAAAATGAACTACAGAGGGCTTCATGTATAATTGGTAGAGTCTTAAAATTATTTTTGTACCACATCTTTAATCGTCCAATTTTCAGCTAATTTTGGTACTACTGCATCAACTTTGGTCAAATGTTCAACTTATTTTGGTACTTTATCTAAAATGGTCAAATTTTCAACTTCTTTTGGTACTACATGTTTTTATGCTTTGATGGTCAAATTTGAAACTTATTTTGGTACTGCATGAATGATGGTAAAATATTTTAAACTTCTTTTGTTACTGTTTAGGGGTTTGATGGTCGAGATGGGCTTCCAGGTCTACAGGGAATGAAGGGTGTGCCTGGCCTAGATGGGATAGATGGAGAACCCGGTCGTCTGGGCGAGCCCGGAGAAAATGGCTTCCCCGGGCGACCCGGATTGTTTGGACTGGATGGATTGAAGGGACCAGAAGGAAACAGGTTGGTTGGGATGCAATGAATATTGGGGGTGGGGGTGTTTTTGGATACTACACTGAATCTTCAATATAACTCGGATGACGGGGTCCAAGCCACGCAACAGCGTTATAAACGGACAGCGTTATAAGTTTTGAGCTTATTTATTTAAGGGGGCTATAAAAACATGTATAGTATATCCTATAATATAGGTCCTGTGTATTGTCATGCTGTGTTGTCATCCGCAAATACATGCATATAAACCGAATCGAACGATAACGGTATACATACCGCTTTTCTAATGTGCACATTTATCCTATAATCCAATATAATTACAACATCACTTATGAAAAAATAATGTTAAACATTTATGAAAAGAAATATGTTCACGAATTTTGTAAACTAATTCATATGCCTACGCCATTTTTCAGAAAAATTAGTACAGTGCATTATGGGACACAGCTTTCATTGGACGAGCGAATTAAAATTTAGATTGAATGCAATACGATACATGTACAAAGAAATATTTTATTGCGTCATACGCAGCATGTAAAAAACGTGCTTTCCGTGGACTTTCTGATAACGGGCAAAAATTTAAGTGCATCTCTGTTAACTATTACACTGCGTTTGCTTGTAAATAAATCGTCAGGATTTTTTATTTATTTTTCGTATACGTACTGAAACATTAAACACACACAGAGATATTTTTATTTATCAAGCATGTGTAGCATATAATAAACGATAACACACTTACACAGCCATAGTTTATATAATGAAATATAATACACGATAAATACAAAACATAAACAGGTAATCGTTTTAAATAACTTTAATTTGATAATTATTCCGCTTGCAATATCTGTATTGAAATTATTGCACCAAACCGCTCTGATAGGGAATACATGTAATAAACACGGACACTCGAGTTGTCACACCTTTATTGACATTACACAACAGATTAACACCAATTAGCTGTCGAGTGTCGTTTAACCTCTAATTTATTAAAATCAGTTAAATGGATGGATAAAGCAATCAAGCTGTGATCACCAGCTTCTTTGAATATTGTGAAAATACATGTTGTTGAATAACATGGATTTGAATCAGAAATGGAAGGTTGGAGAAAAGAACGGGATTCAAGGACCCCTCGCTTTATATTGGACACAGCGTTATAACGGACTGCACTATATTGGAGTTACAGTGTATTGCAGCTTATTAATAGATAGAGGCTGTATTCACCAAACATTATTAGACGAAAGTATAGACCGTGAGCAAAGAAAAATGTGTTCAGCTTTTGAATAATAAATGGAGCTCTTGACATAAACAAATAGTTGTAAATGAAGAATCATGTAGTTAGAGCTGTAAAATTCATTGTTTTATTGAACTGTATTATACTATTAGAACATTACACAGTTTATTGAATTTTCTTTATTTTTAGTATAAAGTCTAAGTATGGTTGGTGATTACAGGCCTTATCGTTAAACGATTTGAGCCACGCTCTGTGAAAAAGGGGTTTACTGCATGTGCATAAAGCATCATCCCAGATTATCTTGTGAAGTCCACACAGGCTAATCAGGGAAGACACTTTCCCCCTAAACTAGATTATTGCCAAGAAGATACTTTTTTGAAACGAAAAATATCAAAATAGCAAAAAGTGTTGTCCCTGATAAGCCTGTGTGGAATGCACAGGCTAATCTGGGATAACACTTTATGCACATGCATTAAACCCCTTTTTCACAGAGAATGGCCCAATTATTATTATCTGGAGTTTATCATGAAAAATAATAGAAGTTTAAACTGCCAAGGAGAGTTATGAAAAAGAAAATTACTGCTCAGACTTGATCTTGGCATATCCTGTATGTAAAAATTGATAAAATTCACTTAAATATTTGTTGGCATGAAATTTTGTGTGATTTTGCCCCGAAAAGACTTTTGTGGACATGTAAATTAACGGATTTTTGATTTAGGAATTATTTTGGTTTTTAGCAATGTGCCGGTAAGCTTCCAGTGTGTTTGTGTTGAACCAATTAATGAAATCAGCTTTAATTAATTTTGCACAAATAACAATGATTTTTACAGTATTCCTAAATAAATGTGTATTATATAATTATAATCTGCAGCCCACAATGCAGGCTTATTATAGCTAGATAATAAAAAGCCAATTAAAATCGATTCATTTAGTAGATTTTTCTTGTTTTGCTTGCTCCAGGGGTCTGGATGGTTTCCCAGGTCGGACAGGTGAGCCTGGAGTTCCCGGATTGTCCGGCCCACCCGGACTGAAAGGGTTTGCAGGGGACGAGGGACTGCCAGGCCTGTCCGGTATTCCGGGACTCAAAGGAATGTCAGGTACTTGACAGCTTCATGAAGGACTGGGTCAGTTAACTGTTTACAGCTCAAAAATAAAGTTAAAATGGCTTTAGCAACCAGCATAAAAACCACAACAGCCTGCAAATTACTTGCAGCATGTTCAGGTTTTATGCTGTTTGCTAATTATCTGTTTCTTAGGGTTAGGAATGAAGCCTTTGAAACTTGAATCTATTTAGAAAAGTTTTCAATTTAATTTCATTTTCCAAGGGACTACACAGGCATCAAAAGGCATATCTGAGCTGTGAATTGTTAACCAGTGGTGAAATATAGTGTACCAATTCTGTCATCAATCAGTTAAAATTTACATTGGTATCAATATTTATCCTTATCATTAAACCCGCTTATTGAACATTGAGAACTTTCAAGAATTAAACCTAGTTAAATCCAGTCTGAAGCCAGTTTCAAAGTGTTGCGATACTTTTATTATGGTTAATTAGTCATGTTTTTCTTCAGGTGAACCCGGTCTGCCTGGACTGCAAGGTGAACGTGGTGAAGACGTCTTCACCGGTTGGTTACCATAGTAACAATTTTCGTCATTGCTTATGATAATGATATCAAACTAGTATTATAATGATTTAGCTACAGAGGTTCTGTATAACTTCTTGCCTGAACATTTAATCATGTGTGTCAGCTACTAAGACTTAGGTCAATTATTGTTTCCATCCATTTCATTGTAACATTACTTTCATGGAGAAAAATTGAAATAATGGCATCATTGTTCGAAGTATTCTTAGACATAGTTGATTTCATATTTTGGTACTTTACCATCAGTTATGTTTTTATTGTTCTTAAAGAGAAGTCAGTGAATTGTGTGTTAAAATTGAGCATTTAAATGCAGAGCTTTCAAGTGAACTGCTTATATCACTCTATAAATTCCCTTGACCGGGATAATAGTGAAGGTCAGAGTTTTTCTCTACACAGGTCTCCAGGGAATTCGTGGAGAGAATGGGCTACCTGGTCTGCCTGGTCGTCAGGGCCTCAAAGGGCAGCGTGGAGACGGCGGTGTTGGTGGTCTGCCGGGCTTCAAGGGTCGTCAGGGTGAAGCAGGCTTCAGCTTTGGAGGGGCCAAGGGACCCCGGGGAGATGAGGGCTTGCCGGGCCTGTCTGGTGAGTAGGCACGGAGAAGATTATTATTAACACACATGATTGCAGCAGTAACTAAAATGATTGTCGGCAATAAATTGTAAGCTTATTTGATGCGATCAAATAAAGTATAATTAATCATATATGCTCTTCGGTTATTGTTACTCTTCCTTAGCCATTATAGTAAAAACGAAACTCTAGAAATATCTACAGGAAAGAAACTCTTGTTGCAATCAGGTATTTCAATACTACAAAGGACAATACTAAATAATAATAATAAAATTTGAAGATTCGGCCTTGGAATGGTCGTTTAAAATCATAGCTTGCTTTAACCAGTTTTAAAATTTTGAATTAAAGTTTGTTGAATATCGGCCAATTTTAGTTTGTTTTTTCATCCAAATGTTAAGTATTAAAGCATTTTACTATCTTCTTCATATAGGACTGCAGGGAGAGCAAGGTTTCCAGGGCCGTGCAGGTTTTGCTGGTCTAACCGGAATGAAAGGTGAACCAGGTATTAATGGTGAGCCAGGACGATACGGCCGCGATGGATTACCAGGCTTGAAGGGCTTTCCAGTAAGTGAGCTGAACAATAAAACCCGTATTAACCCTTTCCCCCTCAGAAGCAAAGTAAAAATACCTGTATGCAACCATCATAAAGCCAGAACAGCCTGCAAATAACTTGCAGGCTGTTCAGGTTGTTTGATTTTTCTTGCTCGTTAGTATCTAAGGGTTTGTAACGAAGTCTCTGAAAGTTGAATATAATAATTAAGAAAGGTCTTTAATTAAATATGAATTTTTAACGGACTACAAAGGAGTCAAAATGCGTATCTGAGTGGAAAAAAGTTAAACAGGACCCATAGTAAAGACAATAATACTATTGTTTTGCCCTGTCTGTTTGTTGGTTTGTTTGTTGGATTGTTGATTTGTTTGCGTCAAACTTTAACATTGGCCATAACTTTTGCAATATTGAAGATAGCAACTTGATATTTGGCATGCATATGTATCTCATGGAGCTGCTCATTTTGAGAGGTGAAAGGTCAAGGTCATCCTTCAAGGTCAAAGGTCAAATATATGGGACGGGCATAGTTTTTATGTCCCCCACTATAGTAGTTGGGGACATATTGTTTTTGCCCTGTCTGTTGGTCTGTTGGTCTGTTTGCGCCAACTTTAACATTTTGCAATAACTTTTGCTATATTGAAGATAGCAACTTCATATTTGGCATGCATGTGTATCTCATGAAGCTTCACATTTTGAGTGGTGAAAGGTCAAGGTTAAGGTCATCCTTCAAGGTCAGAGGTCAAATATATATGCCCAAAATCGCTCATTTTATGAATACTTTTGCAATATTGAAGATAGCAACTTGATATTTGGCATGCATGTGTATCTCGACATGGAGCTGCACACTTTGAGTGGTGAAAAGTCAAGGTCATCCTTCAAGGTCAAATATATGTGGCCCAAATCACTTATTTTATAAATACTTTTTGCAATATTAAAGATAGCAACTTGATATTTGGCATGCATGTGCATCTCATGGAGCTGCACGTTTTGAGTGGTGAAAGGTCAAGGTCATCCTTCAAGGTCAGAGGTCAAATATATGTGGCCCAAATCACTTATTTTATGAATAGTTTTGCAATATTGAAGATAGCAACTTGATATTTGGCATGCATGTGTATCTCATGGAGCTGCACATTTTGAGTGGTGAAAGGTCAAGGTCAAGGTCAGCCTTCACAAGGTCAAGGTCATCTTTCAAGGTCAAACATCATATAGGGGGACATTGTGTTTCACAAACACATCTTGTTCATTTAAAGATTGAAATGTATAAAAATATACCGGTACATATATTTTATGTTCATAACATGCAATGGAATGATCATTTTTAATTTTTAGTCAGATTTACTTTACCAAACCTCAATCACTGATCATTAATGTTTACATTGTGGTATACAATTGTTTTATTAAACGACATATTTATCAAACACCTGACATTTCATCTATCTGACTTGCAAAAATAAAAAAAGATAAAGATATCAATAAAACCCAATTTCAGTTTGTTGAATGATTAATCAAGCTGACCAGAGCCCTCTCTTGCCGCTAGGGGAAGCCACCCACAGCCCTCATAAGGGGAAATTTTGGTGTTGTTTTGGGCGAAAAGGGGAATTTTAGAAGATCTGTTCACCAACCAATTTCATGGGGGAAGCCGCCGATATTCGGCGTTAAAAACGGCCAAACGAGGGCCCTGAGCTCAACTGGTAATTAATTGCCAGCTATGGTACTACTCTAAAGCATCTGGAGTACTCTTTAAGTGTACTACAATGTGCCCTTGCTACAGAAAAAATATTTAAAAGCACTCAATCACACTCCTGAGTAATTTTTAGTATATTTTCCATAACCATGTATATTGTAGTACACTTAAGAGTACCCGGGGTACTGAAAAGTAGTAGCTGAGCCAACAATGACCAATTGAGTGTTAATCAGGTCATTTATTAGTTTTTCTGTTTTCAGGGCGACAGAGGTCTTCCGGGATTTAATGGTCTGAAGGGTAACCGAGGAGAGCCCGGATTTCCCGGAGCGGAGGGACTCAGGGGTATGTCCGGAAATCCAGGACTTGACGGGTTCCAGGGAGAAACCGGAGATAATGGCCTGAAAGGTGGGTTAAAGTTCAGGTTTAACCCTTGCCCACTTAGAAACAAAGTAAAAATTGCAATATGCAATCAGCATAAAATCAGAACAGCCTGCGAGTATATCAGAGTCTGTTCAGGTTTTATGCTGCTTTCGGCTCATTCAAGTTTTAAAGGCTTCATTTAAAAGCCTAAGGTAATGTGGAGGCGAAATTAAACCTTTAAAACTTGAATCTGGAAAGGTAATAAATTTAACCGTGATTTTCTAAGGGATCACAAATGCCCCAAAGTGGGTATTAGAGTGGTTAAGGGTTAAGCATGGAACAGTATGGCTTCTTGGGAACAGCATCAGTGTTTGTTTGTGCTTTTCAATAGGTCATCAATTTTTTTAAGCATGCAGAAATGATGGTGGTTTTGTTTCAATAGGTCATCAATTTTTTTAAGCATGCAGAAATGATGGTGGTTTTGTAAATTACAAGTTAAATTGTTTTAAGTTTTATATTCAATAAAATACTAGACAGTGGCAGTGGAAAGGTGCCCGCCTTGTGATCAGGAGGTTTCAAATTTGATCTCCACTTTGGAATTATTGTCTAGATTCCTCCGAAGTACTGGTTTTACTCAGGAAATGTACCAAATAGTGCTTCATTGAGCTGTATGTGTTTGATATAATCTTGCTAAAATAAAGGGAGTTTACTGCTAGGCATAAAGTGTTGCCCTAAATTAGCCTGTACAGGACACACAAGCTAATCAGGGACGACACTTTCCGCCTAAACTTGATTTTTTGCTAAAAAGAGACTATCTTGAAACAAAAAATATCATAAAAGCAGACAGTGTCATCCCAGATTAGCCTGTGCAGACTTCACAGGCTAATCTGGGACACTTTACACACATGCATTAAACCTGCTTTTCACTGAGCACAGCCCTATTCGTTTAAATTTATGCACAACATTTTATTTTTAGGTTTCAGGGGTGATCAAGGAGATCTAGGACCTCCAGCTATAATAGACCCAGGAAAGATCAGGGGTGAAGCCGGGCTACCAGGTCTACCTGGAAGAAATGGCGAACCTGGCGCCAAAGGCCTAAGAGGTATGTTGGTAATTTGTGCATTGGAACATTTTGATATCTGCTTTTAAATACAGGGGCAGTTTGTGATTATTAAATTTTTTCACTCCACTGTGTACAACATTATTATGATAAGCTTTTGTGACGACCTTTGGTCGTCATTTGATGTGCGCGGTGCATCATCAACTTTTGCTTTGCGGAATATCTAGAGGCCACATTTATTGCCCAGTCTTCATGAAACCTGGTAAGAACATTTGTCCCAATGGTATCTTGGCGTAGTTCAAAACTTGGATATCTGGAGTGAAAAACTAGGTCTACTCAAAGAAAAACTTGTGAACACCTTGGAATATTTTATGTCCAATCATACTGAAATTAGCTCAAATATATCTCTTCCGAAAATGGTTCCAGGCCTTTGAAAATATAGGGGAAGGCAGTTTTTATGCCCCCTTTCGAATAAGAGGGGGTATATTGTTTTGCACATGCCGGTCGGTTTGTCGGTCTGTCGGTCCGTCCGTCCACCAGATGGTTTTCGGATGATAACTCAAGAACGCTTAGACCTAGGATCATGAAACTTCATAGGTACATTGACTGGCAGATGACCCCTATTGATTTTCAGGTCACTAGGTCAAAGGTCAAGGTCAAAGTGACTCAAAAAAGTAAAATGGTTTCCGGATGATAACTCAAGAATGCTTAGGCCTAGGATCATAAAACTTCATAGGTACATTAATCACGACTGGCAGATGACCCCTATTGATTTCCAGGTCACTAGGTCAAAGGTCAAGGTCACAGTGACTCAAAACAGTAAAATGGTTTCCGGATGATAACTCAAGAATGCTTATGCCTAGGATCATGAAACTTCATAGGAACATTGATCATGACTGGCAGATGACCCCTATAGATTTTCAGGTCACTAGGTCAAAGGTCAAGGTCACTGACTCGAAATAGTAAAATGGTTTTCGGATTATAACTCAAGAATGCTTACACCTAGGATCATGAAACTTCATAGGTACATTGATCATGACTGGCAGATGACCCCTATAGATTTTCAGGTCACTATGTCAAAGGTCAAGGTCACTGACTCAAAATAGTAAAATTGTTTCCGGATGATAACTCAAGAATGCTTACACCTAGGATCATGAAACTTCATAGGTACATTGATCATGACTGGCAGATGACCCCTATAAATTTTCAGGTCACTAGATCAAAGGTCAAGGTAACAGTGACAAAAAAACATTCACACAATGGCTGCCACTACAACTGACAGCCCATATGGGGGGCATGCATGTATTAAAAACAGCCCTTGTTTTAAATGGTTTTAGTAAACCCTTTGGAATATTCTAGAGGTAACATCAATTGCCCAATCATCTTTGAAATAAAGCCCAAGCAACCCTGACTTGGTTAACCCTTACATGACTTAAAGAAAAATTTGGCAAGTCTGTCTTTAAATGTACACAAGTCCTGGGCCCACATTCACAAAGCCTCTAGGAGAAATCTGTTGGAAATTGCTTGCATTCATAGAAACTCCATATGAGTCTTTTTACATTTAAAGGCTCTAAGTAAGTAAATATTGCTTAAAATATTGGTATTTTTTTGTAAGAAGAATGCATTGGGTTTTATATAAATTTTCACTTAAGTAAAACCCAAATTAAGATGTACCTTAGGAGCTTTGAGAATTTTTGCCCCTGGCCTCATAGAATGACAGCCAGACCTACCCTTGATCCTTTTGTTTGCAAATAATGACCCTTTTCAAAATTTAACAGGGGTTTCTTCACAGTTCTGTGATAAATTTAAACTCAATTGAACAACTTCAAAATGTGGATGCTATGATCCTGTCTGAAAATTTATGTAATTTATATTTTTGTCCCCTACCGGTTTCACTGGAGGGGACTTACGGTTTGCTCTCAGTGTTCCTTGAGTCAGTCAGTCTGGCACACTTTTTTGGATCCTGCGATAACTTCAAAAAGTTCTTAATATTTTTTCAAGAAACTGGAAACATGGATAGATGGCAATATGGACATAATGCACATCATTTCATTTTGTTTCTATGTCAAAAATTATGGTTGCTATGGCAACAAATAATTTATGTATATTTAATATTTCTGACAATGGTGGAGCCGGTAGGGGACATGTATTGCTTAGCAAGAGTCTTTTTCTTTATATTTTTTTATTAGCTTGGTACTGGGGCTTTATGCTTGTGTGTTAAATGCCATCCCAGACAAGCTTGTGCAAACCACACAGGCTTATCAAGAACAAAACTTTTCACCTATACTGGATTTTGATTTATAAGAATCTTCCTTTAAATGTAAAATTCCATAAAAGCCGAGGCATCCCTGATGAGCTTGTGCGAACTGTACAGGCTAATTTGGGCTGACATTTTATGCTCATGCATTAAGCCCAGTTTTCTCAGAACGCTGAGCCTTGTATGTACCGACTTCCACTTTATTCACTACAGGACCTACTGGACTGAATGGCATGGATGGTGAGAAAGGCAACCGCGGCTTGAATGGAGTAAATGGAGCTGCAGGCGGGAAGGGAGTCCAGGGTGACGAAGGGCTGGATGGGGTCAGAGGTCGAAATGGGAACCAGGGCAGGCAGGGCATGGACGGAGTGCCCGGGCGACAGGGTGCAGCTGGAACCGGACCTGGTATCTTCTTTGCCAGGTAGGGAGTGGTAACAATAACTTAAACATAGTATTTTCATCACATTTTCTATTAATTTAGTTTTTAACACGACTCAAGACAAAATATGTCTGAACAAAAATCACTGTCGGATCAGACATTTGAAAATTTTGCACACAAAACCCCCCCAGAAATTTCAGAAAATGTATATAAAGAAAAGATAAAAAAAGTGAAAGCAAAGTCTTGAAGTGAATAACACATATGTCTATATATTTATTGCAAAAGCATATTTCTTAACTTTTAGTAAATTTAACAGCTTAAATTGATTCAAGTATTCATATCTTACTCTCTGATCATGGTAACAAACATTGAATATGTTACAAAAATCTCAATCTAGGATTTATTGCATTTCCTTTGTACATTGTGTTAAAAATAATTGTTGAAGTTGCACCAATCAATTTTATGATTATTTGATTTGATGATATTTTCCTGTTCAGGTTCTTTTTTTTGTGAAGAATTTTACCTTATATTTTAAATAATAATGTTAACATAAGTTAATGCTATCATTTATGATAATACTTATATTTCTTGTCAACTTTCAACATGTGAAATTAAGTACAGTCTTAACCCATTTATGCCTAGCGTCTAGAAAAAAGGCCTTGGCAAACAGCGTAAACCCAGATGAGACGAGGCATGATGTGGCGTCTCATCAGGGTCTGCGCTGTTTGCTTTAAGGAATTTCTGTAAGAAATATTCTAAATATAGAAATAAGTATACTAGACATCCCTAATTTTGGAAATAAATTGATCTAATTTAGAAGGATGGGAGAGTCCACTAGGCATAAATGGGTTAATAAAACCACAAGATATGAACACTCTGAATATTTCTTAATTTCTTAATTGTTTTAATTTTCTATCTGTTCATATTTTGCTAAACAAAAGCTTCTGTGTAAAGACAAGGAAAGTTATTAATTAGGCCAAAAAGTCTACACCAAAAGCTTGTACTTAACTCTTTGTTTGTTTTCTAGGTATGTTCCAATGTGTAATAAATTGGTGATGGGTTCCTTTGTTTGTGAGCTATGGCATTGGCAAGTGTGGACAGCAGCCTTGCATGGAACTTTTCTTAATGCTCTGGAAAGATTGCTTAAAGATGCTGAATCTGTATTTTTATGCCCTCCTTCGAAGAAGAGGGGGTATATTGTTTTGCTCATGTCGGTCGGTCGGTCTGTCGGTCGGTCTGTCGGTCGGTCGGTCTGTCGGTCCGTCCACCAGGTGGTTGTCAGACGATAACTTAAGAACGCTTGGGCCTAGGATCATGAAACTTTATAGGTACATTGATCATGACTCGCAGATGACCCCTATTGATTTTGAGGTCACTAGGTCAAAGGTCACGGTGACCCGAAATAGTAAAATGGTTTTTGAATGATAACTCAAGAACGCATACGCCTAGGATCATGAAACTTCATGGGTAGATTGATCATGACTTGCAGATGACCCCTATTGATTTTGAGGTCACTAGGTCAAAGGTCAAGGTCACGGTGACCCGAAATAGTAAAATGGTTTCCGGATGATAACTCAAGAATGCATACGCCTGGGATCATGAAACTTCATGGGTAGATTGATCATAACTCGCAGATGACCCCTATTGATTTTGAGGTCACTAGGTCAAAGGTCAAGGTCACGGTGACCTGAAATAGTAAAATGGTTTTCGGATGATAACTCGAGAACGCATACGCCTAGGATCATGAAACTTCATAGGTAGATTGATCATGACTTGCAGATGACCCCTATTGATTTTGAGGTCACAAGGTCAAAGGTCAAGGTCACGGTGACCCGAAATAGTAAAATGATTTTCGGATGATAACTCAAGAACGCTTTTGCCTAGGATCATGACACTTCATAGGTTCATTGATCGTGACTTGCAGATGACCCCTATTGATTTTCAGGTCACTAGGTCAAAGGTCAAGGTCACAGTGACAAAAATCGTATTCACACAATGGCTGCCACTACAACGGACAGCCCATATGGGGGGCATGCATGTTTTACAAACAGCCCTTGTTCAGAAATGTGTTGATATCTCTCTTTTAAAGAAATAAGTTTGACCAATCCACAATTAAGTTTTAAGCGAAAAAATATATTTGAAACACAAAAGCTGCTATTATTATGCCCCCCTTCAAAGAAGAGGGGGTATATTGCTTTGCTCATGTCGGTTGGTCGGTCGGTCCTTCCGTCCGTCCGTCCACCAGGTGGTTGTCATACGATAACTCAAGAACGCTTGTTTATGGATTTGTTTAGATTTTAAATGCCTGCTGTGAGGAATATCTGGAAATGTTTTCAAATGTGTACATTCTCAGACAAAGAAAGCTCCGAAGGCTCAAGCATTCATTGACAACAAGCGGTTACTATCAAAATATAAACAAACTGATGTTACCTTTGCATGCTGGGAAATTTGTCGTCTTCAAAAATGTTGTCTTCTGTTTTATTTCTAAAATTAGCATTTTCTTTGATTTTTTTCAAAGAATACTATCAGAATAGCAAACAGTTTGGATCCTGATGAGGCGCCACGTTTTGTGGCATTTCATCTGGATCCAAACTGTTTGCAAAGGCCTTCAAAATTCGGTTCCAGCACTGGAAGATTTAGACAGGCCAGATAAATAGGCATCGAAACACTCATATGTTTAAAGATGACTTTGAATCTTTTGTCAATAGTGACTGATAATGTGTATCTTTCAATACGTAATTGTTTATTTACAAGACAAGGCTATTATTTTAAAGATTCAGCATCTTTAACCTTTTGTGGGCGGACTAACCAAAGCCTCTCATTACTTATATTCATTTTGTAAGCCCATAAAGATCAATATTATGTGTGCTGCTTTGGGAAAATGGGCTCAATGCATGTGCGTAAAGTGTTGTCCCAGATTATCCAGTGGAGTCTGCAGACTGGTGAAGTGAATAATGATGATGATGATGATGATGATGATGATGATGATGATGATGATGATGATGATGATGATGGTGGTGGTGGTGGTGATGATGATGATGATGATGATGATGATGATGATGGTGGTGGTGGTGGTGGTGGTGGTGGTGGTGGTGGTGGTGGTGGTGGTGGTGATGATGATGATGATGATGATGATGATGATGATGATGATGATGATGATGATGATGATGATGATGATGATGATGATGATGATGATGATGATGATGGTGATGATGATGATGATAAAGTGTATGTTTTTAAGTGTATGAATTGATAACATGAATAGCATGTTGTTGCCAGGTCTTGAAGCCTCTTGCTTCAGATTGTAAGCCATTTCTTGCAGACACAGCCAGCAAACGTACGTCCCTGAATGTCCCCAGGGTACAACCCTGGTATGGGACGGCTACTCACTCTCGTACGTGGTAGGCAACTCTAGGGCCGAGTCACAGGATTTAGGTAAAAAATTGCACACCTAGAAACTCTGTACTGAGGGACATTTGATTGTTTTGTTATTATTATTATTATTATTTATTTTATTTTACAGATGGATGTGTTATTAGTTTAATTACTTTTATATTTCTTTGCATTTGTGCACCATGTTTTTAGGAAAAAGCAGCAAATGAACTATGCTCAATATTAAAAGGGTAAAATTTGTTGTGAATTATACTCGTGTGACGTACAGTAAACTCTTTGAAAAGAAGAACATTTGGTTATTAGCATAATAATGCAATAAACACATTTTCATTGTTAAGGCTTTAGATTAAGCCTATGGAGCATTTGCTAAATCGTTAAGGTAGCTTATTACGCCATAGACATTATAATCCACATTTTGAAATTTAGTAAGTTTTATCAGTAAAGATGAAGCAAGCTGTGTAAGCGTGCAAAAAGGAGAAAACTTAGAGTGCAAATCAATTACTATTAGAACAAACCAATTACTTTAACATCTTTGATTGACAGTTGTCATTTTCTAAATTGTGACATTTGGTTTGATTAATTCTATTTGTATTTTGAAAAGAAAGCAAAGTCATACTTATCATTGTGGTATACTGGTATGTGAGAGGTTTCTAGCCATTTTCAAAAAGAACATGCAGAACAAGATTATATCCAGGTATAATTTAATGTAGTTAATTGATTGTCATGGAGTAAACGACAGTGATATTGAAGTGATGTAATAAGACAAAGATGTCTCTATGTCTGTCCTTAGGCATGAACAAATATTGTTAGACTAACTTGATTGTTAACTCTATGCATGCTTTTTCATCTGAGTGCATGCAGATGGCATGACCTTGTTTGTAAAAAACACTTCTCGTGGAATGCAAACTGATTACCGGTAGTTTTAATTTTATATTAGAATGGAGTGGCAAAATGTCTAACAGACACTGCGTGCATTTAGTAGAGCCACAACTAACTCGTGTAATAGTTGACATAGACAGCTTCTACTTACAGGCATAGCCAGAATACATATGAAACTCAGTGCCCCTCTGGTACAACCAAACTCTGGGATGGCTATTCACTGGCCTATGTTATGGGCAACAGCAAGGCACATGGTCAAGACCTAGGTAAAACGTGTACTGTGTTATGGTGGTGGTGTAATGTTACTTTCATGTTAACGTATAATTGTCACTTCATCACAGCCTGCATGTTGTGTAAGGTTTTTGTACACAGATGGTCCTAAGATTAATTTTAAACCTATTTATTTTAGCACTATTGCATAGAAAGCCTAAGGCTTATTTGAAACGTTCCCGTTTCTTGGGACTAGAACCAGTACTTGGTGTCTATGAACACTCCCACAGTGACCTCCTATTTGCAAGGCGGACACCATATCCACTACACAACTGGGATTTAATTTTAAAAATCTACGATTAAATTAGTTGAATTGTTTGAGTGTGTCTCTTTGAGTAATTGTGGAGAATCAATTCAATTTTATCAGTTTAAATTGATTTTTATGTTTATTTTTTAAAGAAATAGTGAAGTAGACAATCAAAAGTTTCTAGATTGGTCCTGTTCTATGATTCAAGTTTTTAAGCTGGAGAATGCATACAAAAACACTTGAAATATAATATAAACTTGTTGCATGTGATAAAGAAGCTAGGTAAAAAAATCTTATCTATCACACATAAATACCTAGCCAGATCATAAACATTCTTTCGGGTCTAAGGTGAGCTTGCCCTTTAGTTTTGATTTACTTTTTGAGACATGTAACTTAAAATATTATTTAATTAGTCATGTTAGAATGGTTAAGTAATGTACCCATGTAATTTCTGTTTTGTTTTTGTTTGTCATTTATTTACCTTTGTAGAAATTTCATTTTCATTTTGTGTATGTGTGTGTGTTTGAAAATATTATTAAAGGCATGTTTGCAATTATATAGGTTTATTTGCATCTATATTTCATGTATAATGATGCAGAACAACTTTTATTTTGTTTTAAAGACCTCAATGTATATGCACAATGCCTCTGTTATAATTTAAATATGCACCTTAAAGCTATTTAGAATGAACTTGGTAATAATGTTACTGTTTCATGCTAATAT
Source organism: Dreissena polymorpha (assembly GCF_020536995.1). NCBI lineage: Eukaryota > Metazoa > Mollusca > Bivalvia > Myida > Dreissenidae > Dreissena > Dreissena polymorpha. The sequence continues at coordinate 41,409,782 of NC_068360.1, forward strand.
GTGTGTTACTGTTTCATGCTAATATGTGTGTTTTCCACAACAAAGGTACATGATACATGTATCAAAATTAGTTTAATTGAATAATTCCATTTCTCGCTTTATGTGATTAAGTCTTCATTGCTTTAGAACTATGAAATTAAATTTCCAATAAATGACATGGACGTTTGTCAAAATGCATGCACATATCATGTTCATGCCAAATTCATAAACTTTTTATGAGTATGCAACATACATAAAATGCAATATGAACTTGTTCTTGTTCAAGAACCTTTTTCATGATTTCTTGACATTTCTTTTCTATGAACATTTAAATTAATCAAATACAAATTGTGTACATAATGAAGTTCTGAATGAACCTTTTGTAAAGGCCACTGTTGAATGACAACCTTATGCATCTTATGTATCTCCACATAACTAGCTCCAATGGTTTATAACAACCTTCATGGCAATATCTAAAACCAGGTCTTGATGAAAGCTGGGTTCTGATGTTCCAAAGAATCTTAAGTTGGTTTTAACAGGATAAGCTTGTGCTACCATTTTAAATCTTGCAATAATGTATGAAAATAAGTAAACTGAAAACAAAGTTACCATTTGTAAAAATGTTAACTTATATGTGGAATAAACAAAACAAATGCTTTATTTTACGGAACAATAAGAATTTAAATAGTTATAAAAACATCGAAAGAAAAATACCATTAAACCCTTTCCTACTCAGAATAAAAATAAAAATGGCTGTTTGCAACCAGCTTTAAAAGCAGAACAGCCTGCAGGGTTTTATGCTGTTTGCTGCTCACTATTTAATGGTTGGAAATGAAGTCTTTAAACTTGAATCTAGTAAGAATGGTTTTAAATTTAGTTTTTTGAGAGAAAACAAATGTGTCAAAATGTTTATCTCAGTGGTAAAGGGTTACAAAGGAATACAAAAGTTGAATGAAACATGCCTTTTAAGAAAGTTATTTGTAAAGTTTGATTGAAACATGTCACTTATAAAAGTTTTTTTGTAAAAATTAATGAAACCTTCTACTTTAAAAAGTTATTTGCAAAATTTTAATATGCCACTTTACATACCACTTACGAAAGTTACTTGTAAAAATTGAAATAAAACATACATCTGTATACATCTTTGCAAAGTTATTTGTACAATTGAAATAAAACATACATCTTTGCAAAGTTATTTGTAAAAATTGAAATAAAACATACATCTTTGCAAAGTTATTTGTAAAAATTGAAATAAAACATACATCTTTGAAGTTATTTGTAAAAATTGAAATAAATCATCATCTTTGCAAAGTTATGTAAAAATTGAAATAAACCATATATCAACAATTGAAATAAAACATACATCTTTGCAAAGTTATTTGTAAAAATTGAAATTAAACATACATCTTTGCAAAGTTATTTGTAAAAATTGAAATAAAACATACCTCTTTGCAAAGTTATTTGTAAAAATTGAAATAAAACATACAGCTTTGCAAAGTTATTTGTAAAATTTGAATGAAAGTTCCCACTTAAGGAAGTTATTTGTAAAATTTGAAAGTTAAATGCCACTTGAGAAATTTATTGGTCAAACAAACTAAGGAATGTTTAGAACATAAAGCTTAATAATTATACCAACATTTTCAATATTTACCTCCACCAGGCCAGGCTGGCAGCTGTCTGCGCCGGTTCTCCACGATGCCGTTCATGTTCTGCAACATCAACAACGTGTGCAACGTGGCTCACCGCAACGACTACAGCTACTGGCTGTCCACCCCGCAGCCCATGACTGCCATGATGAACCCTGTGGAAGGGGCCCAGATTGAGCCCTACATCAGCAGGTGTGCCGTGTGTGAGGCCCCATCGGAGGTAATGCTAGTGGCTTACCTATGGCCTCCAGCTATGAAAATGCTTAGTCTCAAACATAGACCCAACTTATTTATTGACCAACTGAATATTAACAATGCAGACTAAGATTGTACTTAAGACAGTTTTCTTTTGGCCTGGGCCTTATTTTCAAAACCTCTTAAGTGAACATTTAAAGGCTCTATAAAGGTCACAAATCCAATTATTATGCATATCAACTGGTCTTATTTTTACCGGATTTCAGTTACTCTTGCATAAAAACTGCTAATAACACAGCTTAGGTACAACGTTGTCAAGAATTATGGAAGATAAACCAGTTTCATAATTGGAAGAAATGTTAACATTTTTGCAACTAATGTGATGTGTAGCCTCAGAGCGTTGACATATGCTAAAAATAGCCGAAAGAAAATTCAATTTTAATTCTATTTTAACAACTTTTTACCAGCAGAAAGTAACTTATTAGATCACTACAAACGTTTTAACCATTTAGAAGAGACCTACTTTGTGAGTGATACCGGAAAACGTTAAAAGTCATTGTTATATTTTTGGTGACCTGAGTCACTTTCACTTTCTCTTTCCCGAGTAAACAGCGATGTAAATAGACTAATTGTTTGTAAACACAATTGACTTGGAGGACACTTTATTTTGAGCTCAAAACAAGTTGTATTGCTAATTTTTTTATTATGTCCAATAGCATATATATATTGTTTTTTGATAACCTTTATAAATAAAATATGATTTTTTTTTGAAAATGTGTAAAGAATTACGTATCTTCACCTTTATAGAGCCTTGAGCCTTTAAGAGGAATTATTACATTAATTCAATTCCTTAAGTCTCATATATATTATTGTACCAGCATTTTAGTGTCATACTCGCATTTGAGTTCTTAGCCTGACTCAGTTGTTATCCAAACTGCCACATTTTTCTCCCATTAAAAAAAACACAGAAAGGTACTGATGATTGCTAGTCCGTTGTATGAACTAATGGTGGCTTTATTAATTTAATTATAGTTAATTTATTGTGGATTCAATTGGATTTTTAAATGTGTTAGCCTGGTGAGAACCCCCTGATTAGTGAGTTTTTCCAAAATTGATTCCTTTCTTGAGTAAGTCTTATCAAAAAGTTATGAGAGACAATTAAAGGACATTCCTTAAAGTCATACAACTTATTTAGTCTGTTGCTATTTTATATACATTTGAAAGGTTAAAACTAATAAATATTGCTTAACAGATTTATTTTAAATCCTTTTTTTATCAGATATAACTGGATTTTTATGAAGAAAATTTGATCTCAGGATTTCACAAATAAACACCTGAAGTTAAGATTTTCCTAACGAATTTTGATAAAGCTCCCCGAGGATTCCAGGTGGCAAGTATACATGTATATACATGATTCTTAAACTTAAAGTCGAACTTGAATATTAACCAATGCAAATGCGGTTAAAAAGATTGAAGATGAAAATATAAATCTTAAGACTATTTTTATTAATCAGGATCTGAGTTTTTGGCCCAAGAACCATGAAAACATATGAGCCGCACTGTGTGAAAAAAAGGTTTAATGCATGTGCGTAAAGTGTCGTCCCAGATTAGCCTGTGCAGTCTGCACAGGCCAATCAGGTATGACACTTTCAGCCTAAACTTGATTTTTTCCACGAAGAGACTTTCATGAAACGAAAAATATCATACAAGTGGGAAGTGTCGTCCCTGATTAGCCTGTGCGGAATGCATCTCATAAAATTGTTATTTGGTTCATGTTTCATCCTATTTCTCTGCAGGTGATTGCCATTCACAGCCAGACTATGAGGATCCCCGACTGTCCCCTCGGATGGACTCCACTCTGGATCGGATACAGCTTCCTTATGGTACATTATCTGAATTATAATCATTATTGCTATTTTTAACATTATCATTACCATTATTGCAATTTCCATTATATTTATATGATTATTGCAATTGTCACTATAATTAAAATTGGTAATCACATGTTCATCATAATCATTATCATTATTACATAATTTGCCAAAAGTATTATCATTTTATCTTACTAATTATCAGTGTTGCAATACTTATTGTTGTCAATATAAATAGTTTTGTCAATATAAATAGTTTTGGAAAGTTAAGTGTTCAAAGTATTTAATGTCATGGCACACACTTACTCCGTAATGGAGTCTTACAAACCTTAGTAAAAAAATAATTCAAACAAATAAGTAAGCAGTATTTTTTAAGGAAATTCTTATTTATCATGTAACTCTTTCCTGCTCAGAAACAAAGTGAACATGGTTATATTCTAAGTGCAACCAGCTTAAAACCAGAACAGCCTGCAAACAACTCGCAGTCTGTTCAGAATTTATGTTGTTAGCTGCTCAACAGTATCTAAGGTTTGGAAATGAAGCAATTAAACTTGAATCTAGTTAGAATGGTCTTTAATTGAACAGGATTTTCTAAGGGACGACAAGTACATCAAATTGCGCATTTGAGTGGTAAAGGTTGAAATGAAATTCCCATCGATCATTTAACCATTTCCCCCATAAGAAGCAAAGTTAAAATGGCTATGTGCAAACAGCATAAAACCAGTACAGCCTGCAAGTTAGTTGCAGTCTGTTCAGACTTTATGCTGTTTGCTGCTCATCAGTAATTAAGGGTTCGAAATGAAGCCTTTACAGTTTGAATCTAATAAGAAAGGTCTTTAATTGAACAGGATTTTCAAAGGGAATACAAGTGCATCAAAGTGGGTATTTGAGTAGTATAGGTTGAAATTAAAGTCCCATTGATCATTTAAACAATTATCTGTCTTGGTTCACTTACAGGGAACTGGTGCAGGAGGTGACGGTGCCGGACTGGACCTAGCCTCGGTCGGTTCCTGCCTCGAGGACTTCCGAGCTGCGCCGCTCATCGAGTGTCACGGTCACGGCACATGTAACTACTACACAACCTCCACGAGTTACTGGCTGGCCACTATAGAGCAGAACGCTCAGTTTAGGACGCCAATGTCTGAGACACTGAAGGCTGGAAATCTGCGTATGCGCATCAGCAGATGCCAGGTGTGCATGCGATATCGAGGTTAAAAGGGGTGAACTTTCTTTTCTAGTCATGCTCATGTTCATTTGCATGGAATTTTAGTGCCAAAATGTTGATTTATGGAAATAAATAATTGAAGTTTGAGAGGAATTATGTTACAAATTAATATTTTGATTTTTTATAAGTATTTTTGAAGAATTTATAATTGGTGGTAGACTATATTTTTCTTGGATTATGTATTTAATGATAAATGCATGAATAATATGTTTGTTTAAACATAGTTGGAATTTTGAAAAATATTATTTAAGGTGTTTTTTATTATCCATGACTTTGTTCAACTAACAAGATTTGTAATGAGTAGTTTGAAATAAAATGACAAACTACCTTGCTATCGAGTGACCATATACCTTCTTAAACTGTACCATTTTGCTTTTTTAGTATGGAAACATTTCTGTGATTGTTGTAGATTCATTCATGTTTCTATATATACGTTGATGTAGAATTGTTCTTCTGTTTGTGTTACATGCTAGCTTTTAAAGGCGACTGCGTTTGCACCTTGGTTTTTCCAGCGTAGGAGAAGGCGGCCGTCATTGTTCATAATGTTTATGAATGGTATTCATTGCGATATTGAATTGTAATCATATACTTTTCTAGGCTGATTTCATGAAGGTGCTAATGTAACCATGTTGTAAGACATTGTATATATGATTTTTAATTGCCTGTTTGATATGTTCTGTTGTTTGTACATTTTATATGGCTTCATCTTTATAGTAATTAAAAACAATATTAAAATACTCTAGAAGTAAACATTTTTACAAAAAAATATATAATATTTTAAGCTTTTTGTAAACTTATTGGTAAACAAATAATGTATGAATTTTACAGAATTTTTGTTAAATAAACACTGTATATCTAGAGATTTCATAATGTAAGAAAAGTTTCTTCCAATCTGCTCTGGATAATCTGTGATGATACTTTCCACTTTCATAGACAAAGTTTAACAGAAGTGTTTTTTTTTAATAACTATAAATCCAGTTAGGGGGAAAGTGTCCTCTCATGTGAAATAAGAGTGCCAGGTAGCTTTCACACCACATTAATATATTGTTTTGTTTGAATGGAAGAACAGATGTTTGGGTGTTGCCTTCTGTTTTTGGACAATAAAATATGATTTCTTTTGTACTGGTGCCAATTTTATGTAATATTCTTAGTAAAATATTCATAAGTTATTTTAATCTTTATCAACTGTATTGCATTCTTTTAAAGCCAGCATTTTTGCAAAGAAGAGAGTTTTACTTTTTTGATATAGATAGGAACTAGTTCAATTTGGCAACTAAAGCAAATAAAACGTCAGTTTTTATATAAATGCTGAATTGAAAATCCAAACCTATGAATACTTTGTTCACACTTGGTCTTGATTGTGAGATTGTTTTCTTCTTATGTATGGTGAATGATTTTCATCCTATAATCACTCAATAGTTGTGAGCTAAGAAATTAAACATGTTTTTGTACATCCAGTGTAGTAGTTGTTACTTTTTGAAGAACCGTGGTGCATAGTAAAAATGTGCCGCGATATGGGAAAACTGGACTGCATGTGCGTAAGGTGTCGCCCCAGATTAGCCTGTGAAGTCTTCACAGGCTAATACAGGACGACTCTTTCCGCTTTTATTGAATGTTCCATCAAATGAAGTATTTTCCAAAAGAAAATGCAATCTAGGCAGAAAGTGTCATCCTTGATTAATGCGGACTGCAAAGACTAATCTAAGACGACTCTTTCCACGCATGCACTAGGCCCAGTTTTCTGAGAAAAAGGCTTAAATAGTCGACGCATTGTTCAAAATAGATTTTTGTAAGACATTCAAAACAGGAGCACCATAAAATATAGGAATAATGCCAATCGATATTATCAAAGGAGACATTTTATTTACCTCCCACTTTTGTTGAAGGCCATGGGCCAGTTGCCTAAACACAGCAGGCTAATACATACTACATAATTAAACGTAAATATTTACCGTGTTCTTGGAAATTTGGGCTGAATGCACGTGCACAAAGTGCCGTCCCAGAATAACTTGTGCTGTCTGCTATTAAGGGACAACACTTTCCGCTTGCATGGAATTTTTCGTTTAAATGAAGTCTCTTCTAAATGAAAATCCAGTGTAGGCGGAAAGTTTCATCCCTGATTATTCTGTGCAGATATTTTAAGCACGTGCATTGAGCACAGAGCGAGGATCCAATGATTGAAGCTGGAACGCAACCACTGTACAGTAGTGAGTCTTATCGGTACCACTGTACAGTAGTGGGTCTTATCCAGTCAAAACAAGTTTAACGGCCACATCATCTTACGTCTTCCGTCGATTATTATATGTATGGTTTGAAATTGCGTTTACTCTTAAGTCCACTGCTCCGTATGTGTACCAAATAATTATTTTGAACCCTACTGCAGTTGGTGAAGCAAGCCTACATTAATATGAATTGAAAACGAATGATGGCGAATTCAATGCATTGTTTTCGTGGATACTTTTTTACTTTAACACTGTGAGTAATAACATTTTTTTAGCTCACCTGAGCACAACGTGCTCATGGTGAGCTTTTGTGATCGCTTTTTGTCCGTCGTCCGTTGTGCTGTGTCAACATTCGCCTTGTTAACTCTCTAGAGGCCACATTTATTGTCCAATTTTCATGAAATTTGGTCCGAAAATTGGTTTAAATGATATCTTGGATGAGTTCGAAAATGGTTACGTTTGCTTGAAAAACATGGCTGCCAAGGGGCGGGGCATTTTTCCTTATATGGCTATATATGGCTATAGTAAAATCTTGTTAACACTCTAGAGGCCACAGTTATTGTCTGATCTTCATAAAACTTGGTCAGAAGATTCATCCCAATAATATCTTGGACGAGTTCGAAAATGATGCCGGTTGGTTGAAAAACATGGACGCCAGGGGGTGGGGCATTTTTCCTTATATGGCTATAGTAAAACCTTGTTAACACTCTAGAGGCCACATTTATTTTCCAATCTTCATAAAACTTGCTCAGAAGATTTTTCCTACTGATATCTTGAATGAGTTAAAAAATGGTAATCTTTGCTTGAAAAACATGGCTGCCAAGGGGCGGGGCATTTTTCCTAATATGGCTATACACTATAGTAAAATATTGTTAACACTCTAGAGGCCACATTTATAGTCCGATCTTCATGAAACTCGGTCAGAAGATTCATCCGAATGATATCTTGGACGAGTTCAAAAATGATGCCGGTTGGTTGAAAAACATGGCCACCACGGGGGCGGGGCTAATTCCCTTATATGGCTATAGTAAAACCTTGTTAACACTCTACAGGTCACATTTATTTTCCGATCATCATGAAACTTGGTCAGAAGATTTGTCCCAATGATATCTTGGATGAGTTCGAAAATGGTTTTTGTTGCTTTAAAAACATGGCTACCAGGGGCGGGGCATTTTTCTTATATGGCTATAGTAAAACCTTGTTAACACTCTAGAGGCCACATTTATTGTCCAATCTTCATGAAATTTGGTCAGAAGATTGGTCTCAATGATATCTTGGATGAGTTCGAAAATAATTATGTTTGCTTGAAAAAAATGGCTTCCAAGGGGCGGGGCATTTTTCCTTATATGGCTATAGTAAAACCTTGTTAACACTCTAGAGGCCACATTTATTTTCCGATCTTCATGAAACTTGGTCAGAAGATTCATCCCTATAATATCTTGGAAGCGTTCAAAAATGATGCCGGTTAACATATTTTTGTTCATGTGTCAAAGATCTTTTTTTAGAGTTGGTTCGAAGCGGCCATAAATACTTTATTAAGGTTGCACTGCAGCGCTTTCAATTTAGACCCGATTCTGTTTGCTATTATCTCCTCATACAAGAAGGCATAGAGCGATTCGTCCGTACGAAGTTAACTTCAATAGGGCTTTATATAGAGCTTTGACACTTGCATGAATGTTTGTCATCAACACTTCAACATAACCCTTAACTCTTTTTACATCGAAATTACCTTAGGAACTTATGTGAATGGTTCAATGAATTAATACTTACAATTCTTACCCAGGGGGGCATCTGCGTTTATTGAACTCGGGATCTGGTTAAATTGTAACTTTTTTGTCAGTTTTTTTCCACCAACCCATTCTAACACGTATGAACAGAGAATGCAATCGTCAAAAGACAGATAACAATACAATGATGAATATACTTGACACGTATTTTTAAATTTAAAGGGACCTTTTCACAGGTTTTGGCATGTATTTAAGTTTGTCATTAAATGCTTTATATTGATAAATATAAACATTGGGTCTACGTTTCGCGTTGCAGCGCTTTATAATTTTCAGGTTTTTCAAATCGTCAAAAGATGCATTTATGGATATTTTAGAGCATGGTAAATATTCAGTATTACTGTTTCCCCATAAATTTCATAACAAAAACGAAAATTTGCGAATTCGAACATTTTTGGGGTAATTTTGTCAATGTACCAAACCAAAACTTAAAAGGCCCCTTTAAGCGCTTTAAATTGAGCCCCGTTTCCGTTTTCATGGCGCTATTATCTCCTTATTCAAGAAGGCGATTCGTCCGTACGACGTTAACATCAATAGTGCTTCATACAGAGCGTTGACACCTGCATGGATGTTTGCCATCAACACTCCAAAATTACCCTGAGCACTTTTAACATCGACTTTAACCTAAATTTGGAACTTTTGTATATGGGTCAATGAATTTATACGGTACTTACAATTCTTACCCAGGGGACATCTGCGTTTATTGAACTCAGCATCTTCTTAAATTGCAACTTTTGGTGTCAGTTTTTTCACCAACCCATTCTAACACTTATGAACAGAGAATGCAATCGTCAAAAGACTGATAACAATACAATTATGAATATACGTGACATGTTCTTTTAAATTTAAGTCTAAGAACTGGTTTGTGAATATAGCAAAAGACTTAGAATGTGTTCTAGGTCTTTGGTATAGCCGTAAGTCAACTAATTGGTCGTTCAAACGACCACCATGCTGCATCACCGACGCACATCGCTGGCAACATATTATCCCGACACTTCCGGCTCATTCCTTACACCTGCAACACCGACATGGCGGCTCCACTTCCGGTGCTCTCGAACGTAGAGTTCTCGTAGCACCTGCTGCTGTTGCCTTGGAGCCTCGCGGTGTTGCCTAGTAACGCCGAGTCCACGGATAGGCGGGCCCCCTTGTAGAGCTCCTCTCTGGACCCGTGCATATCCAGGTCGGGGCTACAATGCACGTGTGTGAAAACAAAACATGTTAATATAAGGTGTTACTACATGAGACGCGTTCTGATACAACGGGGCTTAATGCTTGTGCGTTAAGTGTTGTCCCAAATGGAGCTTGCACAGGCTGATCACTGACGATACTTTCCGCTTTTATGAAATGGTTCGTATAAAGAAAGTATTGTTAAACAGAAAATCCAGCCTAGGCGGAAAGTTTCGTCTCTGATTAGCGTGTGCGGACTGCACAGGCTAATCTGCGACGACACTTCACGCACATACAGGACGAGGCTTATTTAATTAAGTTGTTGTACATGTATCTCCTGTTTTATACATGTGACGTTGTAGTCCTTATGATTGCGTTTGTTACATAAAATGGTAGGTTAAGAATGTTGGTATATCGCTTAATTTCGTATCCTTGGACTAGAACTTGATCCTTTTTTTGCCCCCCTCCCCCTTCCGCGACACACTTATTAAAGGTCGATAAGTATTGTAAACAGAGTTCATGATATACATTATTTTCCTTTAAAATACATTCGATCTTTGAAAATGGTTTTGGGTCCATTTTGTGAGGGGAAAGAAAATGGTTCGATTCTGGATTAACCCTCCTTTTTATGCAGACCAAACATGGTTGAGTTCACTATTTCAATCTCGATTTGTTTTGATCTCATGCCAGGTCGGTCGTATGGGAGTACAATGCCCAGATTTCATATCGTGAAACACGTGTAACAACAAAACCGAGCAGGCATGTAGGACACAGTTCAAACGTGAAAATCAATGCTCACATGAATCAGGTTATGATGGTTGTAATGCCTAAAACATGCAAGCATCAATAAAAGTGAAACTCACAGTGACACAGAGATGTGTATTTTTTCATTAATGTCTTTACCATGATTGAGTTAATCGTTCGCGCGACTTAGTTCTTTTTTCAATTGCACGAGATAAATAACACGTGTGGACGACTTAATATGTTCTCGGAACAAGTAACTAAGTCGTGGTATCGACGCAATTAAAAATGAATCTGTCAGATCTGTGCCATAGTAGAAAATGTATCTCTACAAACGGAACAGAAAAAACACACAATTCAAACAGAAGTCGCATTTAAGTTTGCCGTGGCGTAATGGATATGGTGTCCTAGCGTTGGGAGGTTAGGGGTCTGATCCCCACTGTGGGGGCGTTCTTTAGATCTCCATCAGGTTCATCACGTACTGGTTTTACCCAGAAAACGAACTCGACGGCCTGTCGATTGCCTTAGACGTTCGATTGTATCGATCTTAAATACATAGGTATAAAGTTATAGCCTACCATGAGACAGAGCGCCCAATATGGTTGCGCAGCCGATGCCAGCGCAGCTGCCGGTACGTCTCGTAGATGCGGCAGTAGCAGGCGACAAGCACGGCCACCACCACCAGCACGAGCGTCCCGAGCGTGCCAGCAACAATGTACAGGTTGTGCCGGTGGGCGGAGTCCGAGAGCTCGGAGGTCTCGACGGGCGGAGAGAATATGTCCACTGAAAGAGAAAGCAACGGAATATCCTCGTTCAAGGTAAACGCGTCGTTCCGGGCAAACTGGGCCTAATGGATTAGCGTTAAGTGTTGTCCCAGATAAGTATGTGCACAGGCTAATAAGGGACACCACTTTCCGCTTAATGGAACTTTTCATTTAATGAAGTCTCTTGTAAACTAATATCTAGACTAGGCGGAAAGTTTCGTCCCTGATGAGCCCGTGCTACTTGCTTAGACTAATCAGGGCCGAAATTCTACGCACATGTATTTAGCCCAGTTTCCCAAGTAACGAAGCTCATAAGAGATCGTGTATGCATTTCGAGGTTTATGAGATCCCTCCGTGTCTGAGGCTGCTTGATATGGGGTACCGGGCTAGGTTCGAGGACTTCTGTCTTGTTAGCGTATTGCTCTCATGCAATTCTGACAATTTTTTCGGCGTAGCTGTATTAAGCAAGCTTTCTCACCTTACCTGATCTTTGTTAGTGTCCAATAAAATTCAAATACAATTTCCCGCGGCTAGGTTGAATACACTTCATTTATTCCATTGGCTGATTTGAGTATACCACCAGAACATTGGAAACATATCCGCGTCTTTGTAACACTGTTTTACTGCATGAAACAATTTTATCTCTAATAAAAAGGCTTAATAGATATAACAGTTTTACACTCAATTCTCGACATCAATACAGTTTGTGCGTGCACCTTTTATTTTCAGAGGATTGCCAGGGCAAAAGCGTTTATACTTAAATGCTATGTTCTAATATTTAGTACTTACTTCCATATTCCTGTCAACATGTTAACATGTAAAAGTAAAAAAGCAGTGGAAGCGAGGCCTCACTTTAATGCATTGCATTTCAACCCGCGAGGTATCGGGTCAATTGGCGGCCAGTGTGTGAATGTCAGAGTTAATATTCATGTCATCACCGGAGTTCGCGGCCAGTAAAATAATCGTTATATAATAAAGACGCTATCCGTGAACTAGGTGACCTGGAATTTTCTTGACCAGAAATATGTAAAATAAGATATTCAGCAATATAATTATGGTATATCAATAATAGATTCTTAATGTGTTTTCAACAATACAATGATAAATATTATTTTTGATTAATTTAACAATAATTATTCCACCATATTGACTAATGCATTAAGCATGAGCGCGATGATTCTCGATACTGTTAATAATCGAATCAAATAGCAATGCCCGACAAACCACTAAAACAGGTTTGTTCGAAGTACGCGCCTATAAATACGGATACTTCGCGTGTGGCCGGTTGACTCATATGTTTTAATTTCACTTTCATTCTTCTTTTGGTTTCCTGTTTTGTTTCTATAGGTTTATGATCAGCAATATGTAAAAATGTAAAATAAGCCGCGAAAACTCCGCGTAACATTCTGTACTGCGTGTGATGCAGCTAAGAACTGCACAGAAAAAGATATTCGCTATCCTTGATCTCATTCATTGAACTATCAACGCCGTATATCTTTTTTTAAAGAATTTTCTTGTTAAGTATAGCTGCAGGTTAATTTTTACTGAAATTAATATTGTTATTGTAGATGTGGTGTGCGGGGAACCCCAAGAACCATTATAAAACTCCTTTTGCGAAAAGGGCTTTTGTTTGCATTTCGCGCTTCAAGATGTCCGTCTGTGCCTGAGGCAGCAGACAATGTCTTAGACCAACTGTCATCTTAAAAATGAAATACATCAATACTTTTTGTATGCATTGTTTATTAGTAAATGTTTGGGTTCGTGTCCCTGTTACTAGTATACTACGTAGAATACATTTGTAATTCGAAAATTAAGGTTAAACGTTTTGCACCTTTTTTCCCACGAAAACCAATATCCTTAAGATTTGAATTAGTAACTTGGGAGCTGGTTCGTTTTGATTGCGTTTGAGCGACAT